>NW_024358058.1:1630052-1742950 GCF_014805655.1 Passer montanus
TGACCCTGCCATGGGATGGGGTGATGTGGGATGGGATGGGGTGGGGTGGGATGGAAGCACAGCACGTTGTTCTTTGCCCCCTGCATATTTCCAGCCCCAAAGCCACACCCAACACCAGGGGGAAGGACAGGGACAGCAGTGCCACCGCCCGAGGTGGCAGCTCGGGTCAGGAGGTCACTCACCCACGTTGCTGTAGATGAGGGCTGAGCCGGGGGGCCGAGGGGGGCAGCCCCCCGGCGTGTCCGGCATGGCAGCGGCCGGGCCGGGGCCGGGGCCGGGCGGGTCCAGGCTGGCGCTGCGCGGAGCCGGGACCGGCGTCACCCCCGCGGCTCCCGCTGCCTCCGGGGCCGGCTCGGGGGAGGAACGCGCAGAAAAGGGGAAGCAGCGGCCTGGGGAGCCTTGGCGGGGCGGTTTTGGGGAGAAACACGGGGAGTTTGGCGGCCCAGTGGCTCCAGTTGCCGCACTGGGAAATCCTGGGGGTGGGAGATGCTCCGGTGGCTCCACACGCGCTGGTTCCCACCTGCATGGGACACACCCGTGGGTGCCCAGGGCCCGATGTGCCACCTCTGGTCCCCGCTGGGTGACCCCAGGGAGGACACAACGCTGGCAGAGGTGTGGGACAAGAGCAGGAAAGGCCTTGGAGACCCCCAGCCACGCCTGGGGGACAGGACAGGGGTCTGGGCACGGGGAGGGAGCCCGAAGGAGGAGGGCGCTGGCTTGGAGCCGCTGCTTTCACTTCCCCGTCCTGGCACCAGGCTCTGACCCTGCTGCCACCAAAACCACGGTGGCTTTGCCTAAAGCTCCCCGTGCTGCTGGAACACTCAAAGCTCAGCTCTGGCTGAGCAACCCCAGACGGTGCCCCCAACTCCCCAGTGCCCCCCGCGACCCCACAAAGCGCCGGCTCGGGGCAGCAGCCGTGCTGAGCTGCTCCTTCCCCTTTGCAGAGCCCCCGGTACCTGTGAGGTGTCCCTGGCAGGGAGGGGGTCCCGCGGGGCTCCAGCTGCACATCCCGGAGCCGCAGCACCTCCCGCTGCCCATCCCAGCCCCTCCTGGCGCTGCCCATGGCGCGCTCGGGGCTCACCTTGTGCAAGGCCAGGAAGGATGTGGTTTCAAAACCTGCTCCGTGCTCGGCTGAAGGAAGCCGGGGCTTGGCTCAGCTGGGTTCAGCTCAGCCGGGTTCAGCTCAGCCGGGGTTTGGCCTCCCTCCCCAGCAGCCCCGGAGCCCCCTGGCATTGCCCCGTCCCCGGCCCTGGTCACTGTGTCACCGTCAGTGCCACCCGTGCGTTCGTGTCCCTCCAGCTGCTCCTCCTTCCTGGATGGCTCCAGGCACGGCTTTAAGGGTGGCAGCTGCTCTGAAGAAGGGTTTGCCCTCCCAAACCCCCCTCAAGTCACGGAATTAATTCCCCTTCCTCTGGGTTATTACTCTGGGGGGGTTGGCAAGGAGGAATATTTTCATTTTCTTCCTTGGACCAAGTTGTGGGTTCAGTTCCTGTCAGAGCTGGAGTTGATCATCCCTGTGCTGCTCTTCCAACTCAGAATATTTTTTGATCTGTGATTTGTCTTTTTGCTGGGATTTCCTACAGCCATTGCACAACAGAAGCCCAGCCCTTGGAAAAAAACCTTTTTTTTTTTTTTTTTTGTCTCCCAGAGCTTTACAGAAGCTCAAAGTGCACCAACTCAGCTGGAAAAAAAATCCTCCCATTGGTGTCTGTCCCCTCTAGCATGAACTCACTTTTTAAACACACTAAACCCCAAATATTTCAATATTTCCTCCCTTCCATTCACTCTTTGAGTCACCGGTGGTGCCACTGTGGGTGCTGTGGGAAGGCAGCTGCAGGGATTTCTCCTGGGGGCAGCGAGGTTGGGATCATCAGCCTTTGGGAAATGTGGGTTTCCATGAGGAAAACAGAAAATTTCACTGCTTGAGCCCAAGAACAGCAGGACCCTGGGTCCAGGCACCTCTGCAGGGCTTTGGGGGTTGGGGTGGGACTGGGAGGGTGCTGGGAGCCCACAGCCCCCTCCCCGTGTATTTATTTCTGTATTTCCCAGGCCAGCGGGGGTTGTGGCTGTTGGCTGGGGCTGGGGCTGTTTTTGGGTGCTGAGGCCGTGTGTGAGAGCTGATAAAAAATCCTGTGGGGCTGAGTCATGCTCGGATCCAGCTCAGGGAGGAGGCGCAGGGCTCTGGGAGGGGACAATCTGCATCCACCCCATACTGCACCAGCAGCCCAGAGTGGTTTGGGTTGGAAAGGTCCTCAAAGCCCACCCAGTGCCACCCTGCCATGGCAGGGACACCTCCCACTGTCCCAGGCTGCTCCCAGCCCTGCCCAGCCTGGCCTTGGGCACTGCCAGGGATCCAGGGGCAGCCACAGCTGCTCTGGGCACCCCAAGCCAGGGCCTGCCCAGCCTCACACACAAAAAAACTTGTTAGAAGCATCACTGTTTTTCCCTAATGAATAAAATTACCTTTAAGAAGTACCAGAAAATGGTAGGAACAAAATTACAGAATTCCTGCCATGCCTGTGACCCTGCCAAGCTAGAGGGAAGTGGCCAGGGAAAGACGGGCAGCCAGGAATTGCCTTTTAGCTGTGAAATTCCTCATTTGTCTTATTCCAACCAAGGAGAAAATGCCAAGTTTAAAAGCCACCCAAGCCCTTAACAAGGACAGTCATTTCCTGTTGCAAAATTCTCATTTAATGGAGCATCCCTGAATCCTTTGGTGGGTTCTGCTGCCTGCTCCAGGTGGATAAATCAGCTGCAGGACACGGCCCTGATGGCCCTGACAGCATTTGCAGACTCTGGTCCAGGAGCTGCTGAGCCCTTTTTTCCCTGGATTTGGGGGACTGATGCAGGGAAGCTTTTCTTAGCTCCAGCCTTTTTGCTTTGTAAGGAAATTGGTTTCTCTTCCCAGTGGGAGATAGGATCTTTAAATGCAGCTGCTGGAAAATAGCAGTTTTCTAATTTCCTTTTTTAAAAATTATTATTTTTTTTCTTTTTTCCCCCATGACATTGTTCAGCAGCCCGAGGGGGCTGTGGGGATGCTCCGTGCTCAGCTCAGGGCTGATCCCTGGGGCACTGAACCCCCCTGGGTGCTCTCTCAGCATCTCCATCCTGCAGCCACCCCCAAAAGGAGCAGGGGGTTCAGTCCCGGCTCCCACGGTGCCCCCACACCCGCGGGCACAGGCAGGAGCTGGAACCTCGACCCTTCACCTCCCTGTGCCACAAAACGCATCTTGAAGCAGGAAATGAGAGAAAAAACCCGAATTTCCTCCTCCCTCCCGCGGCAGCTCTCGCCCAGCCCCGGGGGGCTGCAGCCTCGCGGTTATTTTGGCACCCAGGGTCACCCCCCTCGGGTGGTGGGGAGGGAGCTGGGAGCCCCCCCGGCCCCCAGGGAGTTTGGGGGGGCTGGAATTCCGGGCTGGAATTGCCCAGGGCTCGTTTCTCCATCAGATGGAGGCATTGCTTTGCTCCCAGTGCCAGCCCAGTCCGTGCTGGGACAGCCGGGACCGGGGCTGGCAGGGGACAGGGGACACTGAGCCTGGCAAAGGGACACCGGGGGGGTTTGGGGAGGGGCAGCGACCCCTTTGAGGGGGACACAAGGACAGGTGGCCCCCTCAAACATAAAACTGGTGCAAACATAACACTGCCCCATGGCAGGTGCAGCTCACAGGATGTGGCCTCTCCAAAGGGTAACAGGTTAAAATAATGATGTTTTTACCCTGAAAATCAGCGGATGGAATGGTTTAAAATATCTGTGTTTCAGTGGGGATGTGCTCCTGTTCGGAATTTCCAAGAAAATTGTGTTAATATATAGAGAGACCAAGAAAATCTGCTTTTTAATTTTTTTTTGCTAGTTCCTGCAGTTGGAATGGATGACCTGGTCCATGGGAATGCTCAGTTTGAGTCTGATCTTTCCAGGCAGCACTTGGGACTTTCTGTAATCTCTTGGAACAGAACACTCCAAGGCACCATTTCCATAACTTTTTTTTCCCCCAGCTTCTCTTTCTCTTTGGACAAGGGGACCCTGGGCTGGCTGAGCCCGTGGTGGGGACAGCGGTGCCAGCTGTGCCAAGGGCAGGGGTGGCCCTGGGGGGCCCAGGCTGTACCCTGGGGCTGGGGGCATGGGGAGGGCACTGGGAGGGTCACTCTGTGGAGGAGGAACCCCCTCCTCCCCCCACTGGCTCCTGCCCCACGGCCCCACTGCAGTGCCCCCCGTGCCTCAGTTTCCCCTGGCACGTGCCCGATTTTCCAGCCCCATCCAAGGGATTTGGCTCCCTATGTGCACTCTGGGGTGACTCCTTTTAACCCCCCCAACCCAAATTTTCCTGCAAGCAGGACTTGAGGTGCTGCCTTTGCACCCTCCACTTTTGGCACATCCTTCTAAACCCTGCATTAATAATTAATAATTGATTAATAGCAGCCGCAGTTCATTAGCACACATGCATTAATCATTTATTAGTTATTAATATGGACTTTGGTACCCTCTGGGAGGTGGTTTCACATTGTTTGTGTGGGGTTTGTGGGACTGATGGTGGGGACAGACTCAGGGGCTGCAAATGCCAGCAGAGCCCCGGGAAGGGGGGAAGGTCTGCTGGAATTCCAGGGGCTTCCCAGCTTGCAGCAGGTCTGGAGAGCTTCGAGGTGTGAATTCCGGTGCTCCTGCCCTTCCCAGCTCCTGCTCAGGCTTTGCCCACTGATTTTGCCTTTTCTTATCAAGGCACATGGGGAAGAAAAGGGGGAGAAAAACCCAAATGAGCCACAAAAGTCCCTTTTTTCCTTTTTTTTTTTTTTTGTTTTGCTCACAAATACATCTCACATGCTCGTAACATAGAAAACTGTGCCAGGTGTGCACTGCCCTTTGCTCCCACTGTGAGGGTCCATGCCCGACCCCCTCCCCACCCTCCCACCCCCTTCCCAAGGATAAAAAACCCCAGACACCAAACAGGGCCCTGGTAGGACACGGCATGCACGGCTGGGGGCGAGGGGCACCGGGCATGCGGGGCCACAGGGACAGCCAGACCCGAGGGAGGGATGGAGAGATGGATGGATGGATGGATGGAGGGATGGATGGATGGAGGGATGGATGGATGGAGGGATGGATGGATGGAGGGATGGATGGATGGAGGGATGGATGGATGGAGGGATGGATGGATGGAGGGATGGATGGATGGAGGGATGGATGGATGGAGGGATGGATGGATGGAGGGATGGATGGATGGAGGGATGGATGGATGGAGGGATGGATGGATGGAGGGATGGATGGATGGAGGGATGGATGGATGGAGGGATGGATGGATGGAGGGATGGATGGATGGAGGGATGGATGGATGGAGGGATGGATGGATGGAGGGATGGATGGATGGATGATGGATGATGGATGGATAGATGGATGGATGGATGGATGAATGGATGGATGGATGGGGGCACCCTGTGGCAGCAGAACAGGGTTGGTGGGATGTTCTGAGCAGCCACTTGTGCCCCACAAAGCTCCCAACCCCTCGGAAGCTCCGGTGCCGCTCCGGGATGCCCATCAGGGAATGGCAGCTGCCCCCTCCAGCTCCCAGCCTGACCATCACTGGCTGGAGATGGGACATCCAGGTGGGGAATATCCCTGCAGGAATGGGGACAGAGGTGGGACCTGCAGCAACCCCCCGGGTGCACATGGGAGGAGGAAGATGAGGAAGAAGCAATGAACTCCCTGCATCCTCCAGGTCACATCCAGGCTCTTCCATTCCAGCTTCATTCCTTCTCCCACGCACAAAAATCCACACCCTGAGGCAGAGCCAGGGCAAGGCCTGGGAAGGGGTGGGATGGGAAGGCAGGAACCACCCCTGTGGCAGTAGGAGCAGCCCCAGGGACACTGACCCGTGGTCCTCAGCATCGGAGGGTGCAGGATCTGAGAGGGAGGTGTCAGCCAGGATGTTCTCCTGGACTGCTTCTTCCCAGCTTTTCTCTCCTCTTCTTTCCTGGGCCATGGGGCCTCCCTGCACAGGATGAGCCAGGTCCTGCCCTCCTGCAGATTTTGGCTTTGCAACTCCAAGAAAATTAACCCAAAAGTGCCTTTTGAACCCGTAGGAATCCCAACCCCCCACTGGGTGGATGCAGAGACAGGGAGGCTTGCAGGACCCTGGGCTCACTCTTCGCGATTTTAATGATCTTGGCCTCATTTTGCCTTTTTTTCCCTTTTTTTTCTTGCTGACACCTACTCAGAGCCTGGCCCTGGAGAGTTATTATTGCTTGTGCAGAAGCGTCCCCGGGCACCCACACTGGCAGATGCTGGATCTTAAATCCACGGATGAAAAGCTCTCAAGGCACATCTGTGCCCGGGAGAGGGGGGTCTGTCTTTGCCAAGGGGCTGGGGGACCCCCGAGCTTGGCACAACCTCCCCAGTCCCGCATTGCCCCGGAAGACATGTCTTTTGGAAAAATCATTAAAAAAAAAACTCGGACCAAAACCCCCATCAACAACAAGAAAAGAACCACAAACAACTACCAGGAAAGTTTTCTGAAGAGTCCCTTACAAAAAAAGGGAAAGGGTGGGGGGAAAACAGGAAGCATTTTTCTCCCAGGCCCAAACACTGCTGATCTTTTGGCTCAAGAAATGCATAGTTGGTAGCAAAAACCTCGCTACATCAGGAGCTCCTGGGACAGCTCCTGAGCCCTGAGGGCTCTCCACAGGGCTGAGACATCGGGGTCATCCCTCCCTGACCCTGAGGTCCCCGAGGTTCTGACCCTGCTGGCCTGTGGCACCTCTGTCTCCAGCCATGTCCCAGCACAGCAAGGTCACTCTGCCAGCCCCAGGACACGGCCGGTGCTCCCACAGCCCTCCCAACCCCGTCCTGCCATGGCCGTGCCCAGGGCTGGGCTGCAGAAAACAGTTCTCCTCTGGGAGAGGCTCAGATCATCTTCATGTTGAACTTCCTGGCCCCTCCTTGGCCGGTGGTGGTGGTGGGACCGTCCACCTTGCGGAAGGAATATTCCACGGAGAAGTTGTTCTTGTGCTGCCCCCGACCGCGGCTCCAGACGAAGAGCAGGAGGAAGCAGAAGAGCACCACGCCCAGGAAGGTGATGCAGCCCATGGCCGTGGAGACCAGGATGGTCTTGAGGTCCAGGGTGAACTTCAAGAAGACCTGGGTGTTGTTGTGGAAGGTGTCGTTGAAGTCGCTGAGGTACAAAGTCCGGTTGGCGTGGTGGGCGCCGTCGGCCGGGCGCCCCTTGACCGTCAGCGTGGCGAAGTAGGTGTCGTTGCCACCGGCGTTGCTGGCGATGCAGATGTAGGTGCCACTGTCCTGCACCTGGGCGAAGCGGATCTCCAGGGTGCCCCCGGGCAGCACCGTGGCCCGCCCCGTGCTGCGGGTGGTGATCATGCGGTGCTGGGGGGACACCCAGGCGATGGAGGGGTCGGGCTCCCCGTCGGCCCGGCACAGGAAGGACACGGACTGCCCCTCCCGCGCCGTCACGTGCTGCAGCTTCCGATCCCGGATCTTGGGCTTCTGGCAGGTGAAGTACTCGAAGAGCACCGAGTCCGGGAAGTCACGCAGGGCGTTGCCCTGGATCTCGGGTGGCGAGGAGCACATGGGCTGCTGCCCGTCGAAGTTGAGCGTCTTCCGCCGCTGCAGGATCCAGAGGAGCCGGCAGTCGCAGGCCAGGGGGTTCCTGTCCACCCGCAGCGTCTCCAGCGTGTTGACTGAGTGGAAGGTGCTCTCCTCCAGCGTGGACAGGAAGTTGCTGGAGAGGTTGAGCAGCCGGATCTGTCTCAGGCCAGAGAAAGCCTGCGGCTCCACGGACACCAGGAGAGCGCCCACGATGTGGAGCTCCTGGAGCCGGATGAGGTCTTTGAAGGAGCCCTTCAGCACAGTGCTAATGGGGTTGTAGGACAGGTTGAGGTACCGCAGGTACACCAAGTTCCTCAAGGCAGCGGCGGGCACGGCTGTGATGTTGGTGTAGGTGATGGAGAGCGAGGTGAGGTTCAGGCCCTGGAAGCTGGTGGGGGACACCTCCTCCAGCAGTGGCCAGTTGTCGATCTCCAGCTGCAGGAGATTGTAGAGCTTCTTGAAGTTCTGGTCCTCCAGCGCAGAGATGCTGAGGTGCCGGAGCCGCAGCACCTCCAGGTTCTGGAGGTAGGACAGCGACTCGGCCGAGATGGAGGTCAGGTTGCACTTCTCAATGGTCAGCTGCTCCAGGCCCAGCAGCCCCGAGAAGGCACGCTGGGAGATGTACACCAGGTCGTTGTCACCCACCTCCAGGCTCTTCAGGTTGCGCAGGTCCTGGAACATGTAGTCCAGCAGGATGACCAGCTTGTTCTCGCTGATGTCCAGCAGGGTCAGGTTGGTCAGCTTGGTGAAGACCCCCGGGGGGATGAGCTTGAGCTGGTTCCCCCGCAGCCGCAGGGTCTGCAGGTTGAACAGGTTGCTGAAGGCGCCGGGCTCCACATTGGAGATGATGTTCTCGCTGAAGTCCAGCTCCTCCAGCAGCGGGTACGGGGCCAGGTCGCCGGGGTTGAGGCAGCGGATGCGGTTCTTGTTGAGCTCCAGGACGCGGGTCTCGGTGGGGATGCCCTCGGGGATGGCGGTCAGGCGCTTGCGGTGGCACAGCACCGAGCGCAGCTGCGGGGCGCACTCGCAGCGCGCGGGGCAGGCGCCCGCCCGCGGGGACAGCAGGACCACGTGCAGGGCCAGCACCGGGAGCCACCATGTCATTGTGTGGGGCATGGTCTAGGGGCTCACTGCCGTTCTGCCGTGCGCCTGCGACAGAGAGAGAGCCGAGTCAGCGGGGACAAGGTCCTACCAGCCCCAGGGATCACCCGTCTGCGAGCTGGGACTGGACACTGCTCCCCAGGCCCGTGGGGTTGATGAGGCCCCGGTACCTCCAGGAAACCTCTGGATCCCTTTCACTGACTGTGCAAGCTGGGGATCCTGCCCTGTGCAAGCTGGGATCAACGAGCCTCACTCTCCACTGGAACAGGGAAACTGAGGCAGGGGGAGAGGTCTGTGAGAGGAGCCAGGGCTGCAGACCCACACCTGAGCCTCTGCTCCCCCTGGCTCAGCCATCCCTGTGCCCCTGATGGTGCAGGAATGGGCAGGGGGTGGTGAGCACCCTGGGATAGTGCACAGACACCCCAAGAGCAGGGCAGGAGAAAAGAGATGCTGGTAGAGACGGTGCCAACTCATGACACAGATGGGATGCCCCATTCCTTCTGGTGACACAGCTGGGATGCCCCATTCCCTGTGCTCCTGGTGTGAGGTCTCATCCAGGGGCACAAACCATCCCCAGGCCCCAGGCTTGGAGGGGTCCCATAGGACGGGGGATGCTCGATGCCACATCGAGCCTGTCCCTGTCCCTGTCCCCTCCTCTGGAGCACAGACTAAGGCAGCCCCAGGCACAATCTTTGCGAGGAGGGATTAACACCGAGCCGCGGCCGTGCCCCGGCTGCCCTCCTTTCCAGGGATTAGCACTTTGCTGCTGCTTTCCCTTTTCTCTGCTTCCCCTTTCCCGCTCCCTGTCCCCATCCGTGCCCCAAATCTGCCAGGCTGCCTGGAAACACCACCGAAAACTCCTCAGCTGCCTTTCCTTAATGAAGCACAGTCATTAACCTAATTAAGTGGCAAAGTTGCTCGGTTGGGGAGCTGCGGGGTGTTTTTGAGCCTGGCAAGAGATTATTGGGGGTTCCAAGAGCAGAGCCACCCCTGGGGAGGTGCAGGGAGTGGGCCACTGCCACCTCCAGCATGGAGGGCTTTGTCCCATCTCTCCCATGGCACTGGGACAAACTGGGGTGCAGTCCCTGGGGGTTGGTTCCAGCCCCTCTGACCTCCAGGGAGCCCCTCTCACACCCCCTCTGTCCCTCTGGGGTGACCCCAAACCTGTCTGTGGGAGCCCAGCGGGATGTGGGCCGAGGGAAGAGGACAATGTGACATCTGTGGCTGCTCAAGGCCATCGAGGTGTGGCTGCAGTGCTCCACCTCGGTGCCACTGCAGCTCCTCAGTGCCCAAAAGGTCCCCAAAAGGCCCATTTTGAGGTGGCTGCTGCTTGGCTTAGGGGGTGACAGGAGGAGAGTGATGGGGACCCAGATCCCCCAGAGAGGTGACACAGAGCAGGGACAGCAGGAGCTGGCCCAGCCCAGCATGTCCTGCTCCTCACACCCACTGTGTGATAAAGGACACCAAAGGCTGGTGTCACCCTCCCTCCTGTCCCCAGGGCTGGTGGCACATGGGACAGCCTCAGGGGGCTGTCATTGCCTCTCAGTGCTCAGGTCCCAGGGAAGGATGCCATCTCCATGGGTCATTTCCTGTCCTGACCCCATTATCAGAGAGGAGCAATCTCTGGGATTAAATCTATTGCTCAGTGTAATTTTGGAAGGATGGGGGATCTTCAAGGAGCGTTTGGACAGCGCTCTGAGGGATGCTCAGGGGGGGTTGTTGGGGTGGCTGTGCAGGGAGAGGGGCTGGGATCAATGGTCCCTGTGTGTCCCTTCCCCTCAGGACACCCCAGGGTTCTGTGACCTTTCACAGACACAGGGATGTGGCACTGAGAGACAATGGTGTCCTTGGCAGTGCTGGGCTTGGATTCCATGGTCTTTGAGGGATTTCCAACCTCACCAATTCTATTCTGATTCTGTGACACCTTTTTCTTTTATTTTGTGTGAGCGTCTTAATTTTGCCACTTTTCCCTTTTTATTCCAATGAATCAAACCAAGAGGGAAGTGTCACCATTTCACACAACCACAGGATTGTGGATGCAGCTGGGGGACAGGGGGTGGGACCACTGCTGCCCCTGCCCCTTTCTCCCCTCTCTCCAGCACTGCTCAGCTTCACTCCTTGCACCAAACCCCCTTTGGGGACTGGAGGTCCCCAAATGCCACCTGGACACTGGAGCTGCCTGGCAGCCTCTGCCTTCCAGGAGAGCCACTTTGTGAAGGCTCTGCCTGGCTGGTGGCCCCAGGAAACTGAGCTGGCTCTGGGGTGAGCTGGGGGCAGCTCCCCTTGGTCCCCCTGGTTCTGGAGGCCCCACTCTTGCTCTGCCCTGGGGCTGCATGGGAAGGAATGCTACCAAACACGACCTGCAAACCCACAGGACAAAACCCTCCCCATTTATTGTGACACTCTTTCACCCTATTCAGAGTCTCTACACTAAATAAAGGTGCCCTGGAGCCCCTTTAATGGTGTCCCCGTGCCCACCATCCCTCCCTGCCAGCCCTGGGGGGATCCAGCCCTTCCCCTGCCTGCCTGAGCCTCTGCCCCGTGTTCATTATGGATGAGCCTGGAGTAACCCAACTCCACTTTTGGTTCCTACTCTGGCCACCTGATCCTCTAAGCAAAGCTCCAGCTCCACTGGAGTTGTTTTTCCTGGCAGATGGAGAGCGGGAGACACAGCCCTGGGCTCACTTTCCCTGTCCAGAGCCAGAGCATCAGCCAGCCCTGCTGCTCCCAGCCCTGGGCTCACCTTCCCTGTCCAGAGCCAGAGCATCAGCCAGCCCTGCTGCTCCCAGCCCTGGGCTCACCTTCCCTGTTCAGAGCCAGTCCTGGGCACACTTTCCTTGTCCAGAGCCAGTCCTGGGCACACTTTCCTTGTCCACAGCCAGTCCTGGGCACACTTTCCTTGTCCACAGCCAGCCCTGGGCTCACCCTCCCTGTCCAGAAGCCAGAGCATCAGCCAGCCCTGCTGCCCCCCAGCCCTGGGCTCACCTTCCCTGCCCACAGCCAGCCCTGCTGCCCCCCAGCCCCAGCCATGGATGCTCCACTGACCCCACAGCAAACCCCACAGCTGGATGAGCCATTCCCTGCAAGCCCAGGCAGAGCCGAGCTCTGGAGCAAGGCTGGGTCTCTGCCGGCCCCAGGACACCCCGCAGAGGAGCTGCACGGCCGCTGTGGCCCTGCAGGGACAGCGGGACCCGCGGTCCCGCTCCGTGCCGGGCGGAGCCGGGCTGTTCATTAATAGCTCATTACGGCGATGGTGCAGCGCTTTCCGGGCTCGCCCGGCCCCTGGGGAGCCAGGGCAATTAAGATCCAGAGCAAGGCCTAGATAGAGGCTCCTCTCCTCATTTAATTTGTTTTTAAAAATAACAAGCTTGCTGCATGCAGCACTGGGGACAGAGCCAGCAAAGCCCGGGGCTGAGGGGCTGCGATGGGAGAAGCAGAGCAGAGCAATTTTGGACAATTTGACAATTTTGTGAGCCCCTGGAGCCTTCCCTGCCTCGTTCCCTACTCCCCCACCAAGATTTGTGACCACTGAGCCTGTTTTGTCCCAGGCACCAGCAGCACAGAGCAGTGCTGCTCTCCAGCCACCCTGGCTTGGGGCTCCCCAAGGAAGCCGTGGCTGCCCCTGGATCCCTGAAGTGTCCAAGGCCAGGCTGGACAGGGCTTGGAGCAGCCTGGGACAGTGGAAGGTGTCCCTGCCCATGTCAGAGGGTGGAATGAGATGATCTCTAAGGTCCCTTCCATCCCAAACCATTTTGGGACTCCACGACTCCTGCAGGTGGGATTTGGCTCCCTCTCCACTCTTCAAACATCTCCTGCTCCTCTGGCACAAGCTTGGCCTTGCCAGCTCCTCCAAGATTAACTGCTCCTCAGCTGCTATTATTTCTCCCTTTTTGTGAATAAAGACCAAAAAATCAGCCCAGGTTGTCATTTCCTGCTCAGACATCACATGAGCCCAGACACCTCAGTCAGAGCAAGGTCTTGTATCATCCTTCCTTTGAAATGCAGGATGTAAAATGCTCCTGCTGAGCTCTTCTTGTTCCAGCACCCATTGCTGCTGCTCCAGGCCCATGGTGGGGGCCAGGGGCAGCCAGGGGATGCTGCTGCATCTTCCCAGGGATGCAGGGAACCCCAGGAGAGGATGGAGACCTAAAGCAGGGAGGGAGCAAATGGAGCAGAAAGTGACTGTGGGATGCCAACCCTGAAAACATGGACGGGGGGACAACCCCAGTGCTCTGTCACATGGGCATCAGGGAGCTGCCAGCGCCTTGTGCCAGTGCCAGTGCATCCCAAACTTGGCATGAGACAGGAGAGGGCTTCTACAAACACCAGCAGCAGCCAAGTGCTGTTGGGAACACCCCGAGCGCTGCCCGCTCGCCGGCAGCCAGCCCTGCCTGGCAGCTGAGTGTCCCCACGCCATCCCTGCTCCCTGGCTGCTGTCCCCAGCCAGCTCCGTGCCAGGGAAGGCAATGCCAACCATGCTGGGCTGTGCCAGCACCCTCACAGACTGCCACCCTACTCAGCCCCTCATGGGGCTGGGGTTGGGGTTGGATGGAGTGTCCAAGCAGCCCTGCAGTGCTCCCCTGCTCCCTGACAGCTTGCCAGGATTGCTGCTGGACTCTCCACCAGGACAAGCCCTGTGTGCTCCCCTGTGCTGGGCTGTGAGCAGGATGAGATCCCGACTGCCAGGAACAGACTCTGCTGGACCAGCAGGCTCCGTGGGCTCGAGCCTCCCCGAGCTGCTGGCAGGGGCTCGGAGCAGAGGACGGGGCACTCGGGATGCTGATGCCAACAATTCCCTGGCTCCAAGCTCTGCCCATGGGGAAGGGAAAACTGCAGCCAGAGCTGCGCCAGGACACAGCTCCTCCAGACCTGAAGAGGAGCCCAGGCCCCAGTGCTGTGCCAAAGCCCGTCCAGACGTCTGCCTCTTCTTCCCTGCTGGAAAACCCCGAGCCCTCAGTCACACCTTCCAAAAACACCGTTTCCCCTCTATGGTTTTAGGCTGAAATGGAAAAAAATGAGGGTCCCTGGGGTCTGCTTCACTGGTGACACCACCCACGCTGATGGTGGCCCCAGGGGCTGCTGGGGATCCCCAGGGAGGTGTCCTGGCATCGTTCAGAGCTGGCAGAGCCCAGCTGGATGCCCAAATGTGAGGACAGGGAATCCAACTGTGTTTTTCCAGCTGTTGCTGCAGCTCAGAGCAGAGCACAGTTCCCAGGGGCACTGAAATGAGGACCAAAGGTGACCTGTGCCACCCTCCAAAAACAAACCAAAAGCTCCTGCAGCTTTATTTTAGCCCTTGTCTTGAGTCTGCAAAGTCAGTGGGTCTGGAGCCACCCTGAGCTTGGAAAAACCCCAGAAAAGAGAGGGGGGCATGGGGAGGATAGAGGTGATGGGGAGGAGCTTCAGGAGCATCCCTCAGACCTTCCCTGGCTCCTGGGGTGATACCAGCAGGTTTTTCCCTCTGCACAGGGCAGCAGAAAGATCCTGGTTTATGCTGGGGCGTGGAGGGGATTAAATCAGAGCTGAGACAGAAACAAAGAGGCAGAAACTGGAGGGTCAAAGGAGGCCAGGGATGTGGCCAAGCCTCAGCTCTGGTGATCAGGCAATTAGCAAACCAAGCATGAGAATAAATAATCCAGCTGAAACAGGGAGAGCAGGACAGAGCTGGGGGTAAGAAGGAAGGAAATAAATCACCAGACCTAATGGAGAATTATCCAGGAGAGAGTTATTCCTAATCCCATCAGGGGCTGGCTGGGAAACAAATTCTCCTGGCTCTGTGGCTCTCAGCACACTTTTCTGGGTCAGGGCTGGGCTGGGCAGGCAGGAGGGCAGGGCTGGAGGAGCAGAGGGAGCACCAATGGCTGGGTGGGCACCGAGGGCACCCTCAGGGTCCCTACAGAGCATCTTCCCACCCCACAGGACCTGGTGAACACCTTGAGGCTCCTCAGGCCACCAAGGGGCCATCCCCAACAGCCCTGTGGTGGCCGTGCTCCTGATGTCACCCTGGTGTCCCCCTCAAGGCTGCTCGGGCAGAGCAGATGTTGCTGGCAAGGCACAGGAGCGGGGAGGGGAGCGTGGCAGGAGCTGCCTGGGCAGGAGCCAGGTGGTGTCTGGGTCACCACACAACATCCCCGGGCGTGACTTCAGGAACGGCTGGAGAACATGAAAAGCTTCCACAGAAGGGAGTTATTTTGGTGAGTGGCAGCTGCTGCCTCTCACGAGGCTCCTCCTGCTCAGCAGCCCCAGGTCGCAGGGCAGCTCCCAGGGAGGCAGGATCTGCCCTTCCTTCCCAGCAAACCTGGCGTCTCCATGGTGTCTTCCCACCCCAGGATCCCATCCCAAGTCCTCGGCAGCCGTGGCCACAGGACTCTCCACTCCTCTCCCACGTGGGAACTCCCAGCCCTCGCAAACCCCAGCACCGAGGATTCCCTGATGAGCCACGGCACCAAGGAGACGACCCGAAAGAAGCCACCGCTTATTTTTAGAGACAACCTTATGATTCCCGAGCACGTGGCCCAGGCAACACTGCACAGGCAGCCCCAGATTGGCCGCAATCTGCTTTTCTTCTTGACAGACATCATGTCTGAATCTCTATCTCCACAAGATGCTCCCAGGAGAGGAGACATTTAGAGACGGCCACAACGTACAACATTTCTGAAAGGTCACTGCCTGCACCAGGCAATGAGGAGCAGAAGCCACTCATCAGCAACAGGGGCTTTAGGGAGGTGTTTAATATTCCATGAGCATCTCTATTTCTCTACCAAAGTGGATAACTCTTCTAAAAGTAGGGGAGGGGGCAGGGCAGGTGGGTGCTGGGCTCGTTTCCACCCAAGGTGGGTTGGCTGAACACCAGTCAGAGCTGAATCTCTGCTGCTGGGAAATGGTGGCTGAGAGTGAACCTGACCCGGATCTCAACAGCCTCAGAACCTGCTGGACCGGAGCAGAGGCTGAGCTTGACTCCCCCTCTTCAGCTGCATCCCAGACCACCCAGCTGCCGCTGAGCTGTTCCACTCATGCCACCAGGAACCCTGGAGCCGAGCCCCACACAGTGGCTCTGGTCCCTGCATGGACAGCAGGGGCTCATTTTTTGAGGGTTCAAGTGAGAACTTTTAATTTGCAGAAGCCCATTAACATCAGGGGCAGGATGAGGAAGGGCTGGGAGGCAACTGCAGGGTGACAGCCCATGGCCCACAGTGCCAGGACTTGCTGGTGTTGTCCCATCCCAGTCTGTCACCAGGACCAGGTGCTGGCCACAGCCCCATGGTGTCCTTGTCCCTGAGCACAGACTCAGCCAGGAGAGGCCCCAGCAGCAGGGTGACAGCCCAGGTCTAGGAGACTCCCACTGCAAACCCAGCTTTGTCCTCTGCCACCAAAGCTGGGCTTTGCCAAAGTCCCCATCCAAGCCCAAAGGTGCCCATCCAAACCACTTGGCCAAGCTGGCCTGGTGTCAGGTTTGTCCCCAGCCTGGGAGCGGGGACAAGGAACCCAAACCCCTGGCATCTGTCCTGGCACCTCAGCTGTAAAGTGCACATGACATTTGTGGCTGCTGGATGTACAAAGCACGAGCCCACAAGAGCCCCAGCAGCACAGATGTGACAGCCAGGCACAGCCACAGGCAGAGAAAAGCAGGGCCAGCTCCTGGCAAGGGCTCCTGCCCCCACAGAGACACAAATGCAGAGCATTACATGACAGAGGGGAATTTGCTCCTTCCTCTGCAGCTGCCTCCCCATCCTGCCTCCCTCCTGAGCTCATCCCTCACCTTCTGCACCGAAACACAGCCTGGGAGCAAACTGGGAGCACTGAGGGCAGCGTGGCTGAAGCCACGTGGGAGGGGACACAGCAATGACCAGGCAGGACATCCCCAGGCACGGCACCAGGGGTGGTGGGGACACCTCTGGGGGTGTCCCCTCCTGCTGGGGGGGACAAATCACCCACAGGGGCTCTGAGCAGCAGGGAGGACGTGAGACCTTGTCACAGGGAGGGACCCTGTGCCTTCACTGCTCCAACCCAGGCAGCTTCAGCCCAGCAGCTCAGTAACAAAGGAGGTGCTGGGGCAGGAGGATGAATAAGAGAACAGGAAAGCAGAGGCTGTAATTAGGCACCTTTCAGAGCGCTGATGGATGACGATGATGACGCTGCTCGGGGGCGTGCAGAGCGCTGGGATGCTGACGTGCAGCCACCCCCCAGTGCCAGCACTGGTCCCAGTCTGCCCAGTGGTGCCCAGCAGAGCCCTGCCCTGCTGCTGGACAGTGATTTCACTGTCCAAGAGAGCCCTGCCCTGCTGCTGGACAGTGATTTCAGTGCCAGCAGAGCCCTGCCCTCCTGCTGGACAGTGATTTCAGTGCCCAGCAGAGCCCTGCCCTGCTGCTGGACAGTGATTTCACTGTGCAAGAGAGCCCTGCCCTGCTGCTGGACAGTGATTTCCTGGTGATTTCAGTGCCCAGCAGAGCCCTGCCCTGCTGCTGGACAGTGATTTCCTGGTGATTTCAGTGCCAGCTGCCTCCCATGGGCTTTGCCCCAGCACACGACCTCATTTGTCCAGCCGGCCCAGCCATGCCAGCCCTCGTTAGATCAGCTCGTTCATTAAGCTCAGCACTCCAGTAAGGCTGGCCTGGGCCCCTCAGGGGGCTGGCACATAAATCACACCCTGATCGCTGTCACTGGCTGCCAGTGCTGGACCTTTGATGGCAAAATCTCCTCCTAATCCCTCACCTGAGCTGTGCTGACACCGGTCAGGCAGTCCCAGCCACCCCTTGGAGCTCCTGGATGAAACAATGGCTCTTGGCAGCCTTGACCCACAGGGAGGACCCTGCTCCCGAGGGCTGAGCCCCATGGCAGCCTTCATCCATGGCAGGGGTGCCCAGCAGGGCCAGCTGCCCTCTGCAGAGGGGGCCCGGAGCCCTGGCTGCTCCCAGCCAACCTCTGCACCTCGGCAGGGGGATCCATCATTCCAGAGGCTTTTAATCCCCCTGGACTGCTGGACGTGTGGGCAGTGGAGCAGACTGACAGGCCAGACTGACGGACAGCTGCCTGCTCCGAGGCCAGCAGGGACAGGCAGCTGTGGCTGGAGAGCAGCCCGGTCCCAGCAGGGCTCAGCTCTGCAGAGCCCAGCTCGGAGCTCTGCGGGGGCAGGGGGGAAAGGGGGCAGAGGTGGAGCCCCCGATTTGCTGGAAACCCTGCTGGGAGTGGGAATTGCAGCCAGGAGCAGCACGGAGTGACAGCTTTCCCTCCCCCTCCCAGCTCTGCTCAGCATCAGTCCCGGCCTGAGCGCATTTTTTAAGATCTGTCTACAGCTGCTGCTTCATTGGAGATTTTATTGCCATCCCGATTATGATCATGGGAGCAGCGAGAGCAAAATGCCATTACAAGGGTGAAACGGCTCCTGACATCCCAATCCCTCCCTGTGGGCCGGGAACGGGACAACCCCCGGAGATCATCCCGGAGAGGGGAGGGGACAGGGGGATTCACCCCATGGGGAGGGGACAGGGGATTCACACCATGGGGAGAGGACAGGGGGATTCACCCCAGGGAGAGGGGACAGGGGGATTCACCCCGGGAACAGGGGAGGGGGCAGGGGGATTCACCCCATGGGGAGGGGAGGGGACAGGGGGATTCACCCCAGAGAGAGGGGACAGGGGATTCACCCCATGGGGAGGGGACAGGGGGATTCACCCCAAGGAGAAAGGAGGGGACAGGGGGATTCACCCCAGGGTGAGGGGAGAGGGGGATTGACCCCGGTCCTGCCCAGCACAGATCCCTCCGGGCATCGCTGCCCACACTCCAGAGGGGCCCAGCAGAGCCCGGGGGGTTCCAGCTGTGCCACCCCCAAACCCCCCCGGGCTGGAGGATGACACTGATGTGGCAGCGGTGACATTTGGAGTGAGACATGCTGGCGTCAGTCCCAGATCTGTGGCTGCGGGGCATCAGCTGGGGCCGGGGCACCGGGAGAGCAGCTCCTTTCCCATGTGCAGCCCCAAGAGGATCCCAAAAGCCAGAAATCTCCATGGGGGAAGGGAAAGGGGACGGCAGGGCCGTGTGGCTTCACTCCCTGTCTGGCATCTGGACAGCAGAGCAGGGGCAAAGCCTCCAGAGCTCCCCTCTGAGCTGATGAACTCCCAAATCCCAGGAAATCCATCCAAACCCAAACCACTGCTGCACATGGATCCTGGCTGAGGGTCCAGCAGTGACCAAGGCTGGGGTCCCCGCTGCCTGCCACCAATCCAGAGCTCAGCAGCTCAGAGTTTCACACCACAGCTCTGCCTGAGTTACTCCTGGCTCGTTCTGGGGTGGTGACAACAGCTGGAGCCCTCCCTGCTGCTCCAGGGGACCAAGGTCCTGCCGAGTGCTCCTGCTGCACGAGGAGGTGGGGACACGGAGGGGGCCAATGCCACCACGCAGGGGTGGCCACGAGGTGAAAATGAGCTGGATTTTGAGTGTCCCAGTGCACTGCCCCCAGCCTCACCGTTCTGCAGGTCCAGGGCTGCTCCGACATCGGGATCTGCTGAGGCATTGGAGCCTGGGCATGTTCAAATGGTGGAGTGTCCAGTGCTGCCAGCCTCGGCTCCTCTGCACGGAAAGCACAAGGAGAGCACTGTCAGTCACCTTCCCTCGGTGTCTGCCACAGAAATCCCAAATAAACTCCTCCAAAGGCCAGGGATGTGGCACCCAGGCACTCCCCAGAGAGAGGGAGCATCCTCATGCTGCTCCAGCTGGATGAGTGACCTGACCACTGCAGCTTGCCTGGTTTTATCTGTAAATATAGAAGTGCTATATATTTATATGAAATATTATACATTTATATGAAATATATTTATAATATATTCACTATATATTATATATAAAATACACTATCTATTATATTTTCTTATGTTATATAATGCATCACATATATTATATATAATAATATAGTTAATGTACTAAATATAACTATGATACAAAATATATATTAATATATAAAGTAGAGTAATACATATTATTAAATATAATAATATTATTATTTTATAATATGTATATTTTGTAACACACAAATATATTTCTATTTTATATGAATATAAAATTATATCACACTGTGTGCCCTGAAGGATCCTCTCCCCACCTGTCCGAGCCCAGCCCTGCCTGGGTAGCTCTGAGTGGAGCAGGGAAGACACGGCAGTGCCTTTGGGGAGTCACGTTCAGGGACTGCAGGAGGGCACCAAACCCACCCAGGGGGTGCCCACTGCCCAGGAGGCCTCGAATCTGGGGAGATTTCACCCAAACGTGGCAGCAGAAGTGCCCCTGGCTGGACCCCCAGCCCCGTGCCCCCTCCCCGGGCATTTTGGAGGACCTGGGGGGGTCGGGAGATGCTCCCAGCACTAATGCTGAACAAAAGATTTGCTGTGGTTTTACCGAATTGCTTTGAGCTCTCTGGATCAAGTTTAATTTGCCTGTTGCAAAGAAAGAGGGAATTTAAATAGCTCCTTTTGTGTGGAAATCCTGCCCAAGAGCCTCAAGCGTCCCCTGTTCAGCACACCCACGCAGGGACAGGGACACTGCTGCTGCAGCTTTGCTCTGCGCCTGCTGCAGCCCTCACTCAGGTCTGCAAGGTGGGGTTGGGCTGGGCAGCAGCGACCGGGGTAATTCCTGCTGGGAAAGGCTTGGGGAGCCTCAGGCAAAGGAGATTTCCACAGCAGGGTCTCGCTGGGGAATGAGGAGTCAGCTCTGCAGCAGCAGCCAGCCCTGGGGGCACAGGGATCACACCCCTGGCACATCCCGGACCCAGGAATGATTTTTTATCTTGATTTTTTAAATTTTTTTATTAATAAAAAAGTATAATGTCAATCTGCTAATATAGGTCATGGTACCTCTGATAATTTCTGTGTAGCTGGGCCTGATCTATAGATACAGTCTGCACCTCTGAGTTTGTATTTGGGGATGAAACTCATGTATAACAGCACTGTTTTGTTTCAAAATATGGTAAACAAAGCTGGGCCTGATCTATAGATACAGTCTGCACCTCTGAGTTTGTATTTGGGGATGAAACTCATGTATAACAGCACTGTTTTTTTTTCAAAAGATGGTAAACAAGAGGGTTTTGTTCTTGTAAATATCATGCAGCATAATTCTCAAATCCTTTTTTGTTTTTGCAACACCATCCTCAGTTATGTCTTTTCCCTCCCTCACCCCTGTCCCCTGGGGGCACAGGGATCACATCCCTGGCACATCCCAGAGCCAGGAATGCCAGGGGGGTGGAGCTCTCCATCCCCGTGTGCTCCTGAGAAACCCAGGGCTGTCCACGTGGGCAAACCCTCCCTTTTGGGGTTCCCAGAGAACTGTCAGTGCCCAGCTTCTGGAAAAGCTAAAATTCCTCCAGGAAAGCAGCACCACCCCGAAGTCAGAGGAATTCCCTCCAAACCTGCAGGATTTGGCTCACGTGCAGGGACAGGGCTGAGGGTTCCACACCTCTGCTCACCCCCAGGCCCCTTGGGGCTGTGAGGCTGCAGGACTTGCACCAACGCCTGGCAATCCCAGCTCATTCCCTGCTCCACACTGCCTTCCTTCCCTGCCCTGCCTGAGGGACCCAGAATTCTCCCTGGCACAGCAGGGACCTGCAGTCCCAGCTCCCAGAAGGTCCCAGTGTCAGTGGGATACACTGAGCCCTTCACCCCAGCCAGTCCCTGGGTGGCAGGGGTGCAAATCCCATGTGGGATGCACAGAATCAGTCAGGGACACTCCCCAATAAAGGAACAGCCCTAAACCCCCCACAGCAACACAAATTCCCTGCTCTGGGCACACCAGAGCTCCCTGCCGGGGCCAGGGGATGCTCCAGCCCCTCCAGGAGGTAGGGCTTGGCAACAGGGACAGCTCAGGGCTGGCAGCAGGATGGAGAAGCCCAGGATCCCAGAAGATTGAACAAGCCCAGGATCCCAGCAGGATGTGAAAACACAGGATCCCAGCAGGATGGAGAAGCCCAGGATCCCAGAAGATTGAACAAGCCCAGGATCCCAGCAGGATGTGAAAACCCAGGATCCCAGCAGGATGGAAAAGAACAGGCTGGAAAAGCCCAGGATCCCAGCAGGATGGAAAAGAACAGGCTGGAAAAGCCCAGGATCCCAGCAGGATGGAGAAGCCCAGGATCCCAGCAGGATGTGAAAGCCCAGGAGCACAGCATGCTGGAAAAGTCCAGGAGCACACCAGGTTGGAAAAGCCCAGGATTCCAGCAGGCTGGAAAAGTCCAGGATCCCAGCAGGATGGAAAAGCCCAGGATCCCAGCAGGATGGAGAAGCCCAGGATCCCATCAGGATGGAGAGGTCCAGGATCCCAGCAGGATCCCATCTCCTCAGGAACGTGCCCTGCAGCACAGGGAGCTGGAGCACACTCTGACCCAGCACCTGAAGTAACAGCAAGAGTGACCCAGACCAAGCCCTGAGATGCAGAAACGATCCAGAAACACCTGAACTCACCTCAGCACCTGCAGGGGGGAGCTTGTGGCACCTCCAGCAACTACAGCTGGTGCAATTCCAGGAGGAATTTGCCTCCAGGGGACGCAGTGTGTGTGCTTTGAGGGACTGGGGCTCCAGGGGCTGATGCCCAGAGATCTGCTGTGGATCCCTGGGGCTGCTCCAGTCCTGGGACATGGGATAACTGGGAGGGAAGTGGGTTTGGTTCTCTTGCAGCACCATGTGTGGGACTCAAATATTCCAGCAGGGATGGAGGAGGCTCCCCTCAGAACCAGCACCACCTGAGGGTAAACCCCAACCACACCAGCCCAGCTGCTGCTCCCCATGGCTGGCTCCAGCTCTGGGGATGGAGAAGGTAAAATTTCAATCCAATTCCAGCAGGCTGGACACAGCCATGTATTTACTGCAGACCTGCAGAGAGCAAACTGCAGTCAGCCCAAACGTGCTCAGCTCCTGCCCTGAGCAGCCTCTCCTGCCCTCCCTGAGAGGTTTCACTCCCATCCTGCCTGAGCATGGGGAACATGGAATTGAAGCTCACTTAGAGACCACCTGAGCTTGGCTTGTCAGGTGAGTCCGTCATTCCCAGCCCTGGGAATGAGCTGATGGTCTTGGCATTTGTTTTTGGCAGCTCCCAGGTCACTTAGCAACCTCTGTGTCAGGTTACCTCCGGGGGTTTTGTCTGCAAATACATTTTAATCCTTGTGAAAGGGGACCCACCAGCACGTGGGTGAAGTGCCTAAAGCCTCCTTTGGTCCCACGTGGTGACAGCAGCACAGCTCCCTGGCTCTCTGTATGTTTGTGCCACCAGCGTTGTTGTCACTTTCTGCTCCTGTGCTTTACTCAAAACTTGCATTTAAACTCTTTTTTGAGCTACTCAGTGGAGGAGCCAGGAGAGGATTCCCCTCTCCCTGGGTACCACATGGGACCTGCTTCTCCATCAAGGAGCTTCCAGTTCTGCACAGGGGATCCCCTTGAAAAAAGAAATTCAGCAGCAAATCCCAAAGCCAGACAGGACCCAGATGTCCTGGAAATCAGCAGACATCCAGAGAACCAGACCAAGGTGCCCAAGTTGAGCTCTTCTAAGGCAGGAGCATCCCTCGGGATGTGCACAGCACCTGTTCCCTGCATCACAGCAGATCTGGCTCATCTCAGACCACTGCAGAAAGGGCCCTGGGGGTCCTGGTCAGGGGCAAGTTGGATCTGAGTCACCGCTGGGTCCTGGCAGCCCGAAGGGCCACCCTGTCCTGGGGACACCAGGACCAGGGAGGGACTGTCCCACTCTGCTCTGCACTGGGGCAGCCTCACCTCCAGGGCTGGGGCACTTGGGGCACCATGAGATCAGAAGGATCCAAAGCTGTTGGAGAGTGCCCAGAGGAGGGACACGGAGCTGGGGAAGGCTCTGAGGAGCGGCTGAGGGCCCTTGGCTCGTTCAGCTGGAGCACAGGAGACTGAGGGGAGGCTCCTGGGGGCTGCAGCTCCTGCCCAGGGCAGGCAGAGGGGCAGGGGCTGAGCTCTGCTCTGGGCCAGGGCCAGGAGCCCACGAAGGGCTGGAGCTGTGGCAGGGCTTGGCATGGAGCTCAGGGCAAGGTTCTTGCCCCCGAGGGTGCTGGCACTGCCCAGGCTGCCCAGGGAATGGTCCCGGCCCCAAGGCTGCCAGAGCTCCAGGAGCGTTTGGCCAGCGCTGCCACGGCTGCTCAGGGTGGGGCTGTTGGGGTGGCTGTGCAGGGACAGGGGCTGCCCTGAGCATCCCTGAGGGATCCAGCTCAGGATCTTCTTGGATTTGATGATTCTGTGGATCCCAGGACACCTGACAGTGCCCAGATCCAGCCAGTGTCACACAGCCCTGGTATCCAGGAGCATTAAGCCAGAGACTTTTGCTCATTAGTGTAATTAATGTCAGATTTCCCAGCCAGCTGAGCTTACAGCTGACCTTTAGTTATTGAAATATCAACAACAAAAATGACACATTACCATGGGGAGGTGTCACAGGCTGCTCATTTGAAATCCTCTCTCAGTGACAGGCCCTCAAAGAGTTTCTTTCTGCAAAAGTAAATGGGAAAATTTGGAAAATGCTCAAGGAAGGAGAAGGAATTCAGCTCCACTGCAGGGAGACAGCATCTCCGAGCTTTGGGGGCACAGTCAGAAACGACCCCAGGGAGAGAAATGGAGGGAGAAATGAGGCAGAGCTGTTAGAAATGAAACAGAGGGGGAAAAAGGTCTGTTTTTTAAGAGTCTTGGGAAAATCACTGAGGTGGAGAGAGCTGAGCCAGGACTGAGGCAGCAGGGAGAGGTCCCCAGGCCACGGGGTGATCCCTGTACAGGGACAGGGACAGCTCTGCCCAGCGTGAACTCAGGGGCAGCAACAGCCTGAGCCAGAAAGACCCTCAGGGCATGGAAAGAAACCCAAAAACCCGGCAGCACTGTCTGATGCTGGATGAGCCTGACCCAACAGAACACAGCCCCATTTGTCACTGCTACAGCAACAACCTGCACCTGGATTTCCAGAGGTTTCCAGATGTTGGTGCAGGCTGAGCAAGGCAGGGAAAGGCAATGGTGCCAAACTGCTTTGCTACAAGGCTGGTGCTTGATGTAAAAGTGACCCTGAAGGTAAGAGGTCAGACCCTGAAATTTGTTTTCCCTCAGGAAATGATGCCTCAGGTTTTGGCTTTTCTATTTTTCAGATTCTGTGCTGCTTTAGTGTGTGGGTCTGGGCTTCACATGAGGGGATGGTGAGCTCTGTGCACAGAGCAGGGAGACAAAACAATTCCTGCTCCAGCTGGGGACCAAGGACAGATGATCCAAATCTCAGGCACAAGAGCATCAGCAACATGGAATGAAGAGAGAAAAACAAGAATGATGGGACTGCATGGGCTGGAGCTGGAATTGGACAATTAACCCCAATACAGAAATGGAGCAAAACTTATAAAAGTGAGAGACCCCCGTGACTAGGTGTCCATTTTGTGACCATTTTGGCTCATCTTGGCTGTAGCCCTGGTTGGGCTGGAGGGTCCAACCTCCATGGTAACTCCTGGAATGACTCCCAGAGCATGGGGCACGGCTGGGAGGGATGCTGGCATCACCCACTGCACTTCCCTGGGAGCAGCCCAAGGCTCCTACTCCTCACCAAGCTCTGGAATAAGGAGTAATGAAGGCAGGATTATTTCTCCCCACTCCATTAGTCACACTTGGTTAATATTCCTGCTTATGAAAAAAGGTCACAGTTTCTCTCTCACTTATGTCACTCCACCTTCCATTTGCAGTTGCAGGGTTCTGCTCCTTTTCCATCCCTAATTAGTGTTCAATTACAGGGGCCCTGCCCCAGCCCCCCAGCAGGCACAAGTCCTGGGCCACGCTGCCTCTCCTGGGTCTCCCTGTGGAAAACTGACCCAAGAACAGCCCTTTTTTCCTCTGGCAGCACAGAGGGAACCAGATGGACTTGCCTTCAAATGAGATTTAAATGGAAAAACACAAAATTGCTCCTTGTGCCAATATTGAAGGGTTGGTGTCCAGCTGTCCTGAGCACGGGGAAGGTCAGCCCAGGTGACCCTCTGGAAAAAGAGGCCAAAAGCATCAAACACCCTCATGGTTTGCTCCTCTGGCTGCAGCACTGAGAAGGGGTTGGAAATGATTCCTTCAACTCTTCTGATGCCTTGTGAAGGCTGACCTGGAACAGAGGTTAGACAGAGCTAAAGAATAAAACAGGGATTTATTAAAAGGCCTCAATGGATCCACTTTGGGTACTACAAGAGCCCAGCCAGGGCTGCACCCAAGATGAACCAAAATGGTCACAAAATGCACGACCGCTCATGGGGTCTCTCACTTTTATCAGTTCTGCTCCATTTGCATCTTGGGGTTAATTGTCCAATTCCAGCTTTAGGTTATGAAGTCACATCCTTGTTTTTCTCTCTTCATTCCATGTTGCTGATGCTCTTGTGCCTGAGATTTGGATCCTTTGTCCTTGGTCCCCAGCTAGAGCAGGAATTGTTTTGTCTCCCTGCTCTGTGCACAGAGCTCACCATCCCCTGATAAGAACCCAGACCCACACACTAAAGCAGCACAGAATCTGAAAAACAGAAAAGCCAAAACCTGAGGCATCATTTCCTGAGGGAAAACAAATCCTCTCACCTGAGGTGAGGTGTTCCACCACGGAGTGTGGCTGAGGGAGTTGGGATGATCAGGGAGAGCCCCTTTAGCTCCCCTGCCCTGCAAACCCCTGCTGCTGCTGTCCTGTGAGGAGCACAGTGAGGACTGTGCTCAGGAGGCTTCAGAAGATGGAAAAGAAACTTCCCAAGGCCGCCTGAATCCCCTTAGTCCATGCTCCATCCCTGCTGGTGGCACCTGGCCTAGCAGCTCTGTGTCACAGCCACAGCTCCGGGTGCTCAGGGGAGCTGATCCCACAGAGCAGCCACCACCACCCCCCTGGCTACTCCAGCCTACAGACAAACCCCCTCATCCTCCTGCACTGAAACAGCTGCCAAATTGAGAGCAGAAGCAGTCAAGGCCTGGGGCAGCTTTCTGGAGATGCCGAGGATGGGACCTGAGTTGGAGATCAGGCACAGCCCCCACTGCTCCTGCTCCTTCTTCCCTCCCGTGCCTGCTGGGATTTGCTGGGTGCAACAGCCACGATGTCCCCCACTCCCAGCTCTGAAACCAGCAGCGCTTCACTGCAGGGACACACTTTGGGGTAAGTGGGAGTGGGGCTGGCCCAGCCTCATCCCCAGTGGGTCCAGCTGTGAAAAGCAGGTGAGCAGCACTGACAGCAAGGGCCATGGAGTGCCCGGGTGTGCTGAGCAATCACACAAGGGACACACAGGTGCAATGCACGGACACGAGGATGGGCTAAAGAACAAGAAGGGCAGATGCTTGCAGCCCTCTGAAGTGATGTGATTTTACTCTGTACGGGTTGAACCCTTCTGAAGTTGTCTGCTGGTACTCTGTGTATCATCATGTGGCTGTCTCAACTGTGACATGTGCTGTGACACTTCACCACCTCCCTGGCAGGAGCAGGACCATCCCCAGCACCCAAAGTACCCCCAGTTCCCACTAAACTCTCTGGGAACATCAGGGTCCTGTGATATGACAGGGAGAGCACTCAGGCTCAAACACACCCAGCGAGGGACAATATTTGGTTTAAATTTTTCCTCAATTCCCTTCCCACTGAATATTTTCTCTTCTCCATTCCAAGAACTTCCTTTATTCTCCCTGTCTCACTCTAGCAACAGTATCTGGGAGAAAACAATGAATTTTTAATAGGAGGGGGCGGTGGGAAGAGGCAGACCCTGAGGCAAGAAGAGAAAACATTGATCTGTTAAATCACCCCAATCAGCAGGAAACCACATTTAAGGGAGAGGGAGCCACGTGAGGACCACACAGCAGGGCCGTGGTCCCCCTTTTCCCTGTACAGTGGATGTTGTACAAGTCCCAGCCAGGGTGAATCCTGCTCAGAGGAGCTCTCCCAGCCACTCCACACCCCCCTGGCCATGGCTGATGTGGGGCTGGGGGTGCAGGACCCCCAAGCACCCCCTTGCACAGGGCTGTTCCTCTGCAGCACCTTCCCTGGGAGGGTGGGCAGGCCCTGGCTTGGGGTGCCCAGAGCAGCTGTGGCTGCCCCTGCATCCCTGGCAGTGCCCAAGGCCAGGCTGGGCAGGGCTGGGAGCAGCCTGGGACAGTGGGAGGTGTCCCTGCCCATGGCTGGATGGGTTTTAAGGTCCCTCCCAACCCAAACCTTGGGGATTCCATGATCCCAAAGCTGAGCTGTGCCCACCTCCTGCTCCCCACTCTGCTCTGCAGGGCCAGGGCTCATCCCCACGGAGCTGAGGATGCCCAGCTCCCCTCCCTCGGTGCCTGGCCCTGGCTCCCCACCCCAGCCTGAGCCTAAATATAGTCCCTGGTTCTCTTTTCTTGTAGACACAACCGGTGCTCTGAGTCAAAGTCCTTTCCCATGAACTCACTGTTGCTTAATAAAGCACAAACCCTCGGAGACCTTGATGCTGAGATCTGTCATTTTAATTCCCAGTAACACTTGTTCCTCTCCACTCCAGTATGTGGCCGCTGCTATTTTGGTTGGCACATCGGGAGCTGAACAAGGAGGCCTGGCGCTCCAGATCTGAGCTGGGCAGAGCTGGGACAGCTTTGAAAACCAAACCCTCCTGATGGATGGGGCTGCAAGCTGCAGCCAAGCTCGTGGTGGCATGAAAAATTCAGGGGGAGGAAGGCAGGGAAGCAAGGGAAGAGCTGGGCTGAGGCAGAGGAAGGAGGAGGGCACGCTCAGAGAGATGGATCCTGCCTCTGCCCCCTGGCTGCCCCAGCCTTTGGGTGCCCACGTGGATGCCAAGGCACCACAGCAGCCTGGGGATCACAGCCCAGACCCTCTGTGCTTTGTTTTTGACCCATCCCTGGTAAAGCTGTTTCTGTTTGCCCAAATTCTCCATCCCAATCTCTGCTGTTTGGTTGTTCTGGGGTGAATTTGGTGCTGTCCTCAGCTTGCCCATTGTACATGGAAAAGAGGGAATGGCAGCTCCTGCCTGGGCCTGGGGAGGGCTCTGCTCTCCCACCACCAGAGCCATTTCCCCACTTTGCCCCCCATCCTGCCCAGCCTCAGCCCCCACCTCTGGCACCCCACAGACCTGGGGCACCGTGGGGTTCCAGCTCCAGCCCCAAACACCACAGCTCAAATGGGATCCGAAGGAGAATCCAGCACATTCCATTGCCAATGGCTGGGCAAGGCTCTGGCCACTGCAGCCACTGCTGCATCCCTGCTCCCACAAGCCCTGAGCTTCCTTGTGGAAGCAGCTGCTTTGTCCTTCAAGGCAAACCCTATAAAAACTTCACAAACAGAAAAGTCAGCCGAGGGTGCCCAAAGCCCACTCTGTTTCCTTCCACAGCCACTGTGGCTCTCAGCAGCTTTTCCAAGCGTTCTCATGGGATTTATTGCTTTTCATCTCCTCTCACTGATCACTTCTGCCCTCACCTGTTTGTTCTGGGGCTTTTCCAGGACTCCCAGAGAGGCCCTTTGGGCTCAGGCAGCACCTCCCACCCTCCCTGCAGCCCCATGGACTGGAGACACCTTGCAGGATGCTCCCTGATCCTCCCTCTGCCTGCTCACACAATCCCACCATGGCCAGCAGGAGTTTGGCTGCCTGAGGGTCTGTGCCACCCTCCAAAGCCAGGCTCCACACCACAACCCCTACAGCCAGGGAAACTGAGGCACGGCACACACACAGAAGGGTTTTGGAGCCTTGTGGCAAATCAGTGCCACTGGGGACAAGCCCAGGGATGGCCTCACTTGGCTCCCACTTCCCCTCCCTGCAGCTGTGCCTTTGGGGACGTGGGGGGATGTTGCTGGTGACAGGAGTCCCCCCGGGCTGCCCACACGCACCGGCGGCACGGGAATCGCCGCTGCCCCCGCACAGCGCGCCCGGCCACGTGCTGCACATTCCCAGCGTTATTCCCAGGGCTTCCAACACCCCTCTCCCTCTTCCACATCCCCATCCCGGGGATGGGAACGCGGCAGCGACGCGGCTCCGAGCTGCCGGAGCAGCCCAACTCCTCCTGCCTTATGGCAGCTCTGGCTCCTCACGGAGAGAAGAGGAGCCACCTGCTCCCTGGTGGGATGCTGGGAGGGGGAAACAGGAGAGATATGACAGCCAGGAGTTGGGAAAAATCCATCCCAAACACATGGATTGGAAACCTTTAAAGGCTGAGTGCAGCCGGCGCCGAGTCCATCTGTGCTGCTGGGCTGTGAGTCCAGTGTTTAATTCGGGCCCAGGAGGGAAGAGCAGGGATTAGGTTTGGGCCTTGGAGCCAGGCATGAGTTCTCTGGTGAGGCAGGATTAGCACAGCTAATAAAAGCAGACATTCCTTAGCTCTAAACACTACAAAATAGGAAAAAAGCCCCTGGCCCTGCTATCTTCAGCCACGGATCAGCAAAAGTGCATCCCCCAGAAAGGCTGAGCCTGGCAGGAAAGGCTGAGCCTAGGATGTGTCCCAGCTCTGCCCAGCACAGCCACATCCCACCCTCAGCATAAATGCCCTGGACAGGTGAAACACAACCCAGCCCCTGTTCCTCCTGCTCCCTCCTCCAACAGGGCAGGATAAAAGCAAAATCGACTGATTTTTAAGCCAACTCTTTCCTGAAGCTGCTTTGCCTGCTGCTCCCTGCTCTCGGGGTGCTCCTCCAGCTATTTTGCAGGATGGGCACTGGAGAGCAGCTTCCCCCAAAATCAGCCCACAACCCAAGAGCTTTGGGAAAGGCTGCAGACATCCAAGTGGGGTTTTTGCAATGTGAAAACCGCAAGAAATCTTGGGTGGACCAAAAATCACCTCTCCAAGCTGCTCTGGCCATAACCCATCCAGCTCCACCTGTCCTCCAGCAGCCAGAGGCAGCAGCTCTGTTGCCTCCGCTCTGTGAGTGCCACAGAACCACTGGTGATAAAAACATCAGTGCAAAATTAAACCAGATCAGCCCCAGGCTGCCCAGCTGACAGCTCCCCCACTCATCTTCAATTATTCTCCCATTTAAAGGATGTGCACCACGTTGTCTGCCATGCCCCAGGGTGCTGGGATTTTATCCCATCTCCTTCCTCCAAGGGGTGATGGAGCTTTGGGGTGCAGAGCAACCCCAAGGGCCCCGTGCTTCCCAAAGGGTTATGGCAGGGTTCACCACCTGCATTTGGGATTTTAACACATACAAGACCACATCACTGCTGGGCAACTCTGCTCTTGGAAGGCTTTTTGGTTTTAATGCCTCATGTTTTGACTGAGAGGGTTGCAGGAACTTTCCCTGCCTGGATGAGGCTTTTCCCATGGTGACACCCCTGCTTTGGGGCTGCTGCTGGGATTTGGGGTCTCCCTCCTGCAGGCTGCACATCCCCAGGCAGGGTGAGAGTGCATGAGAGACCATCCACAAAACCAAGCAGCAGCCAGGAGCTCTGCTAGGCCCGGGCTGATGTTCCCCAGGCCACCAAACATCCCCAGTCCTGGTCACTTCCCTCTCCAGCTGCCCTGGCTCCAGTGCTCCTCACTCCCAGGGCTGGCTTTGTGCTCTGGGTGCTGCCAGGCTGCAGAGCCCGGCACGGCTCCACTCTCCATCTATTTCACAGGCACTCTGCCTTCTCCTGCCTTCCTGGTTGCTCTTTTCTCCTTCCCAAAAACCTCATCTCAGGGTAGGAACAGAAAAAGCAGCTGCTCCTCTGCAACCGCCGCGGGAATTGGAGCACCTTTTGTCAGGTTTTAGCTCAAATCCACTTTGCAAGTGGATTAAGGAACTGGCACAAAAGTACTCTGGATGGAGAGTGGGAAGAGGCAAAGGCTGCTATTCCAGCACGGCAATAGGAGCCAGGAATGCTGCGCTTGCTGCCTGCTCCATTTCCCCGAGAAACACAACCCGGTAACATCCGCGGCTAAACCAACCCTCGGAATTTTCGACAGGAGAATCCGCCTAAAATCCGGGATGCTCGGGGGAAGAGGCAGGAAGGGCCCTGGGGTGGCGAGGAGTGAGGACCCGCAGCGCCCGGGGGGAAACACGAGCGAGAGGAGACGGGAAAAGCTTTCCCGACGCCCGGCGATGCTCGGAGCCGCTCGGCTGTGCCGGCAAAGGGGCTGCGAGCGGCGGCCCCAGCCCAAACCGGGGGGGGCACTGCGGGTACCGGACCCCCGGGAGCGCCGGGGGATGGAGCGGAGCAGGGGCGGGCAGGACCCGGCGCCGAGGCGACACCGCCGCCACCCCCGGTGCGACCCTGCCCGGGGCCACCAGCGCCGCCCGCCGTGCCGAGCCCCCTCCCCGGGCACGGCCGGGGGCTGCGGAGGGGCCTGGCGGCCGCGGGCGGTGGGCACAGCCGGGCAGCCCCCCCGAGCCGCCGGCGGGGAGCCGAAGGAGGGAGGGATGGAGGGAGGGATGGAGGGAGGCTGCGTGTCCCCAGGGGCGGCGGGGGCTCGGCGGCCGCCCCCCGGCGCCACGTGTGCGCCTCGGCACGACCCTCCCCGGCCCCGGGACCCCGCACTCACCGCTCGGCTGCCGCTGCGTGCGCGGAGCCGCCCCCCGCGCCCCCCGCCCGGCCGGGGGAGGGACGGGGCCGGGGGCGATGCGCGGCCCCGGGCGGAGAACGGGCACAGCCCCGGAGGAACGCAGGGAAGGGCACGGGGGTCTCCTCCCCGCGCAGCCGTGAGCAAAGGGGAGGGGTTCCCCCGGGCAGCCTGGGGTGCCCAAGCCTCGGAGTGCCCTTGTTGAGGTCCCCGACCCCATGCCAGCACCATGGGGACCACCCTGCCTGGGATACACAACCTCATGCCAGCACCGTGGGGTACCCCCGACCACCCTGCCTGGGGTACACAACCCCATGCCAGCACCGTGGGGACCACCCTGCCTGGGGTACAGAACCTCATGCCAGCACTGTGGGGTGCCCCTGACCACCCTGCCTGGGGTACACAACCCCATGCCAGCACCGTGGGGTACCCCGACCACCGTGCCTCGGCTCCCCCAGCCCCACTCCGCACACCTCGGTACCCCCACACTGCCCTGCCTGGGCTTCCTCCATGCCAGCACCCACAGGTACCCACCTGCCACCCTGCCTTTGGTCCCTCAGCCCCACAGCAGCACCCCCAGACACCCTCTCACCCCATCCCCATGACACCCTGTTTGCATGCCCCTGCTTGCCCCAGGACAGGGTCTGGGGGCCACCTCACCCTGAGCTCCCTCTGCACTGGAGGTGGTTGTGGGTGAACCAGCCATTTCCCCTCCATCCCTTGGGAAGTTGGGGCAATCAGGGCACAAACAGAGCCGTGACCCCAGGAATGAATGCAGCCCCCAGCCCAAGCAGGGCTCCTGCCTTTGTGCCCCCACACTGGGCACCACTGTCCCCTGCAGCAGTGCCAGGGAGATGCCAGGCTCACGGAACAATGACCTGGAGCCCCCCAGCAGCATCCCCATCCCCCATGGGGACAGCACTCACCATTGCTATTCCTCCTTGGAGTTCTCCTCTTGCTCCTGCTGAAGCCTCCTGAGCTGTGGTGGTTTTCTTAATTGGGCTTTGAGGATGGCAGAGGCCAATTCCCTCCTTGGCTCTGACTTGCAGGGTGGAATTGTTGCTCCTCTCCACTCATCAGTGGTCCAGGCTGGCCTTAGCCTTGCTGGTCCCTGGCCTCAGTGGGCAGCTGATGCAGTGTCCTGTGCCCTTGATGTGCTGTGTGCCAGCTGACCAAGCACCACCTGAGCCATTGGGTGACATTTGCTGCGTCTGACAGCGCTTTTCAAGCAGGGTTTGGCAGCATCTTCTTCACTTTACAGCTGAGGAAGCTGAGGGCAGAGCTCAGGGGGAAGGAACGGGGCTCAGCACTGAACGCCAGGCGGGTCCAACGCCGTGCTTTCACCTGGACTGGCGCCGTTTGTGCAGGATTTTGTCAGGAGAAATGCCAACAGCTCTCCCAGCCTTGTCGGTTCCACTCCCAATTCCCATCCCTTGCTGCAGCCCAGCGCTTCTGCTGATGGAGGTTCCTGGTGCCTCCTGCTGCTCGCTTGCTCCGGGATGTGGATTTATAATTTCATTGCAGGCACACGCAGCTCGGGCTTTCCCATTTGAGCTTCATCCCCAGCCTCAGCCCTGGATCTGTGGTTAAAACCAGGAGATTTATGTGGCTGGGAAGGAATTTCGTTGCTGTTTTAAACAATATCAACTTATCTCCTTAGGAAAAGATGAAAAATCCAAGCATGAAAATCGCGGCCGGTTTAGTTGGGGATGGATTTTTAAGAGGCCGGCGTGGGGGGAGGGTGTGCCGGAGCAATCCACGTCTCATTTCCATTCCCCAGGATGGAAAGGTGATTCTGGCTAATTTGAACACAGTTATTAAGCTGCTGTATCAAAAGCACAAAGTCAATTAAGCAGCGTCCCCCCCACCCTGGCCCCGCAGGCTGCGCTGTTTTAATCAAGGATGGGGGGAATTGCTGCTGCTTCCACACAGCTCCCCATCCCGGTGCTGGGAGCTGATTTTGCTGGTGGAAGATGCTCTCCTGCCTGCTGGCCAGGGTTAGAGGGGATTTTGCAGACTGCTGACAAATGCACTGGGGGATCTGGGAGAGCCCCAGGCTGGAGCAGGCTGCTTTGTCCTTGTCCCCTCCCCAAGCACCTCACCAGAAAATCAAGTTATTTCTGTCTTACCATGCCCGACCTGCCATTATTTTATTTTGGGGGAAACCAAGGTACAAACTTGGGTAAGGGAACAGGCAGGTTGTGGTTCCAGCCTGGGCTGTGGGTTTTGGCTCTGCCCTGCTCCCCCTCTGGGCTCTCTCTCCCACCCATTAACTCCAATGCCCCTCTGGCATCATTTTGGGCTTTGAGGAAGGAGCAGGACAAAGCTGTGGAGGAAAAGCACCAGGCTGAGCTGACCAGTTCTGCTTCCCCAAGCCAGAGTCCGTCACTGGACATTGGAGAATCCCATGGGGCCCTTGGTCTCGTGCTCCAATTAATTCAAATTGGCTTCAATATGAGCATAAATCCAAAGGGATCTTAGGCCAGGAGCCAGGGACAGGTTGGGAGGAGGTCCCTGCCAGGGGCTGTGGCATTTGGGGTGCTGAGATTGGACCCAGGCCCCTCCTTAGGGAGCTTTACCCCCACATGTCACCTTGGTCCCAAGAGCCTGGCCCTAAACAAAAGTAGCATCCCCAGAAGTGAGGATGGGAGCCCATAAACCAGCAAAACCCTCCAAAATCTTGCTGAGCATCAGGATTGGGATGAATGGGGCACCTGGGTGCCAGCTGGGAACACAAATATCACAGAATCATATCATCATCATGGTGGGAAGAGACCTTCAAGACCACCCAGTCCAACTGTGCCCCACTTTGGGGGGACACACAGAAGTGGCAGGACCCTGAGGCTGCCCATGCTCCAGGGAGGGTCCCTGCCTTTGGAGGTGCTGTTCCAAGTGAGCCAGCTCTTGGGAGTGTCTTGACAAGTTTTGCTGCTTTCTGGGGCATTTTCACACAGACTCAGCAAAATGATTTAGGGAAAAAAAAAAGTGTGAGAGAAATAAAAAAATCACAGCTGCTCTGGCACACGCTCAAAATCTCAAAGAGTTTTTGACTGAAACGTGCCAAGGGGAAAAATTAATTCCAACAAAGTGAGAAGTAAAGTCCCTTTTGCCCCCAATTCGCCCTCTGTGGTGAAGTGAGGGATCTTTCCCTGCTGATCCAGAGCCTCTCCCTGCCTGCAGGGTCCCTGCCAGCCCCTCCTGCCGCGGGCCACGCTGGTCCCCTGCCAGCCTGAATGCAGCATTCCAGCGCTGCCAGCTCCAGTGACAGCCCGAGAGGTTTTTGTCCCCATTCAGGATGCAGCAGTGGGAGCCACGTGATGAGAGCAGGCTCCTGCTGCCCATTAATTCTGCCTAATGGGAACCTCGATGGACTCCTCGAAGGAGCCAGCTGGATGCTCCCACTCCACGTTGTCCTACAGAATTTGGGTTTTGGGGAGCCCACTTTGGTGCTGGGCTGATGCCACGAGGGTGCCAGGGAGCTAATCCTGGCTTGGCAGCCCCGAGCCCCCAGCCCCAAATGCCCCTGAGCACAGGGACTGGGGACAGCACCATCCCCAGGACTCACCCCCAGGGCTGAGCTGGGTTTTTTTCTGTGCTGGCCAGAGCTTTGCAGTGCCCCAAACATCACTGGAGGGTGACATTGCACAGCTGGAGGGCACTGTGCCCCAGGGACACTGCCCTGTGCTGTCCCCTCCATCCTGGAGGACTCAAGCATGGAAGCTGGGGGCACAGCCCCACTGTGGGGTTTGGAGGACACAGGGAAGAGGGGCTGCCACACCACAAGTGACATCTGTGACCTGCTGTGCACGGAGCTGGGGTGGTTCCCCTGCAAACCCTCTTGTTCCCCCTCCAAAGCCCATTTCCTCCAGCCCTCTCTGCCCTGACCCCAAAGTCTCCACATCTGCACTTTAGATCGGTTCATTCTGAGTAGGAACCCCTGAGGGGGGACAGTCCCACTCGTGTTCCCTGCCAGAGCCCTGGGCGGGTGGCCCTGCTCTGCACACACAGCCTGAGCCCGTGACTAAGCCCAGTTACTGTTAATAAATATTTGGTAATAACAATGGAAGTTTCTTTGGCCAGGAACCTGCTGTTCTGAGCTGTGCCAGGCAGAAGCACCATCAGGTGGAGGGTTTTCATCCAAGCAGGTGGGAAAGGAACCTTTCCCCTCTCTCACTGCCTGGACTTCAAGTGGCAGCAGTGCTGGGGTCCTCACCTGCCCTTCCTCCCACTGCAGCCCCTAAGTGAGGCCTCATCTCTGGGTCCAGGCGTCCCTCTGGCACTAAAGTCACCCCAAGGTGACAAACTCCACCAAAGGAGGATTTCCTCCCTTTTTTAAGGGCCGGATTTGCAGAACCATCCAACCCCAGCTGGCTTCAGCAGGAGCTTTGCAGGCACAGCAGCCCTCAAACCCAGCCTAACATTTCCCCGCTCAGAGGAGGATAAAGCAAATTATCTCTGGTTTCCCAGCACAGGCTGCATTTCCCCTGCTGCACAAATTAGGCCATCCCAGGTCCCATTTCCAAGGCCATCCCTTTGCTGGGGATCAGGGGGACTTGCACAGCACCCAGACCCCTCCTCTGTCCGTGGTCATGGAGCTGGGCACTGCCAGACATGGAGCTTGTGTCACCCTCCAGGGCTGCCTGGCCCTGCAGAGCCCACGGCCGAGGGTTGAGTGCCCAAAAAAGAAAGATACTGAGCCATTAGTGAGTGTCCAAAGGAGGGCAAGGGAGATGAGGAAGGGCTTGAGGGGAAGCCATGTGAGGAGCGGCTGAGGGCCCTTGGCTCGTTCAGCTGGAGCACAGGAGACTGAGGGGAGGCTCCTGGGGGCTGCAGCTCCTGCCCAGGGCAGGCAGAGGGGCAGGGGCTGAGCTCTGCTCTGGGAGAGGGCCAGGAGCGCACCAAGGGCTGGAGCTGTGGCAGGGCTTGGCATGGAGCTCAGGGCAAGGCTCTTGCCCCCGAGGGTGCTGGCACTGCCCAGGCTGCCCAGGGAATGGTCCCGGCCCCAAGGCTGCCAGAGCTCCAGGAGCGTTTGGACAGCGCTGCCAGGGCTGCTCAGGGTGGGGCTGTTGGGGTGGCTGTGCAGGGACAGGGGCTGCCCTGAGCATCCCTGAGGGTCCCTTCCAGCTCATTCTGTGATTGTCCTGCCCATCCACACCAGGATGCCCCACAATCGTGCCAAGCATACCCCAACTCTGATAAAAATAAGATAGCAATAAGTGGACAATAAGGGAAAAGTGTTGGGGATAAAATCTGAGGTGATCATCTGTAGAGTGCACCCCACAGCCCAGCCAGCTGATCCCCAAAACCCCTGAGCTCAGGCAGCCTGGGGCAGCTGCATTTGGAGCCTGAAATGTTCTGCTCCCCACTGCTTTTGGGTCGAGAAGGGGTCCCAACATGAGACTTTCCCACCCCAGGGACTCCCCCAACCCCGTCACTGCACTGTCCCCAGGCTGTTCTCAGCTCGGCAGGGGGCCCTTGGGGACACAGGTGGCTCTGCCATCCTGCCTGGCTGGACAGGGCTGGGCAGCAGCAGCAAACCCTGGTGTGGAGCCAGGGATCACATGGGGGAGGAGAAACCGGGGCTGGCAGCTGCTCCTCTGTCAGTGGATCCTGGAACCTGCAGCACCTTCCTGGATTAGCAGGGCAAACAGAAACCACGGGGCTGCCAGGATGGGAGCTGGCCCCACTGGTCAAGGGAATAAATCATCAGCTGTGGGGAATAAATTCCAGGATATCCTGAGCTGGAAGGGACCCCCAGGGATGCTCAGGGCAGCCCCTGTCCCTGCACAGCCACCCCAACAGCCCCACCCTGAGCAGCCCTGGCAGCGCTGTCCAAACGCTCCTGGAGCTCTGGCAGCCTTGGGGCCGGGACCATTCCCTGGGCAGCCTGGGCAGTGCCAGCACCCTCGGGGGCAAGAGCCTTGCCCTGAGCTCCATGCCAAGCCCTGCCACAGCTCCAGCCCTTGGTGGGCTCCTGGCCCTGGCCCAGAGCAGAGCTCAGCCCCTGCCCCTCTGCCTGCCCTGGGCAGGAGCTGCAGCCCCCAGGAGCCTCCCCTCAGTCTCCTCCAGCCGCACAGATGAGAATCAGTTTTTTTGCCAGGTAATTCCTGTCTCAGGTCCCAGATCGCCTCCTGCTGCAGCCCCCAGGAGCCTCCCCTCAGTCTCCTCCAGCCGCACAGATGAGAATCAGTTTTTTTGCCAGGTAATTTGCCAGGTAAATCAGGTCCCAGATCGCCTCCCCATCCCTGAACAAGCTCAAGGATGGATCCATGTGCTGCCGTTCCCGGTGGGATCCCAGCGCTCTCCCACCTGGGGGAGCTGGGGGCGGCCGCTCCGCCGCCTCCCCGCGAGGAAATTGCTCCTGATGGAATCCAGCCCACGATCCCTCCGGCGCAGCGTGCGCAAGGAACGCGCTGCCACCCCCGTCTGCCTCGCCCTCCCTCCTGCCTTTATCTGCGAGCGGCATCGAATCCCTCCAGCAGCTCCCAGCTCCTTTTCAAATACCATTAGAGCGATTAGAATTCCAGGCACTGCGGTGCCGCGGACGGCAAACACGGCATTTGCACCTTCCAGATGGAAATGTCCCCGTGTCCCCGCGTCCCTGTGTCACCGCGACCCGCAGACAGAGCACGTTCTAATCCCCTCCATTCATCAGTTGGTCTCATCAGCTCCCAGCTCTGGGAGCTGCTCAGGGATGGGGCCATTGTGGAATAGTCAAAGCCCCTTGTCCCCAGGGAATCTGAGCAGCATTGCACCTGAAACCCCCGAATCTGTGCCTGTCTCTGGCCAGGTTCTCACCTAGGGGTGGCTCAGGAATGGCTCGCTGGACTCAGGGCAGGAGGGATCTCACTGCGGCCACCAGCCAGGGACATCCCCCTCAGCCTCTCCTGGTGGTTCTCTCCCAGCTGGCAGCGTGTCTGACCCACCAGTCACTCCTCAGGGTGTTGTCTTGGGAAAAAAAGCTGCCGCTTGTTGTGCATGGCTCAGTGCAATCCCAGTCACCACCAGGATTGTTCCCTTGTTGGGAAGGAAGGGACCCACAGCACCAAACTGGAGAAGAGCACCCGCACCGCAGTGTGGGCACAGTGACCTCCCAGCAGGAGCTGCCCAGCCCCTTACCTGTGCCCAGGTGTAGCTGGCAGTGACAGTGGTGACAACACACTGTCTCTTGGCCTGCTGGAGGCTCTCAAGGTTTTCTCTTCCTCTGCTGTGCTCTCTCTTTTGAGGGATGCGCCCTTCCCAGTTCCTTTCCTGCTTCAGGGCCATGCTGAGCCAAGGAGGTGCCAATCCCCAAAATTCTGCTTCTTCCCTGTCCTCACATGGACCATGTCCAGAATATGAACTCAAACAGCAAAGGAAGAAACTCCCCTGTCCCCATCTTTTCCTGCCCTCCTCAGTCCAGCACAGGGTCCTGTTTTTTTTTTCTTTTCTGCCTATTCTTGCTCCACGTCCTTGGAGTGGGATGGGAGCTGTTAGGTTGAAAGACAAATTATGCTGGGATGCAGTGATGGCAGAGCTGATTCATCAGCTGGGGGGGGTCTACAAGGTCTAATTTGGGAGGGAGGATCACTGATGAATCCTTCAGTAACCAGGAAGACTTGGGAAACTTTTCCTGGCTGAACACATTATTAATTTCCCTGCCCATCCAAGAGCTTGGACGGGGAGGCTGGCATGGGTAGGGAAATGTTTTAAACAGGAAATGTGTTCGCAGGAAACAGCTTCAAATTTGCTGGATCATCATTAATTGCTGGACTCAGTGATCTCACAGATCTTTTCAGTGGTTCCATGGTTCCAAAGCCTCCAGGGACTTTGGTCAACACCAGGATGAATATGATGGTTTCTCCCCTAGGGAATCCAGCTGTTGCCAGATATTGAGAGTCTCTTCTGAAGCTCCACAGTGCTGGAGGTGTTTTGCCTGCCAGAAGAACCCTCATTCCTTGTGCCCTCTGTGGGGACTAGGAGCAGGTCCTGGAATGCTCTGGCTGCCCTGATGCTGAACGGGATTGAATGTGGCTGGATGTGGCTCTGGAGCATGAAGGAATTTCTGCAGTTGGGTGCTGTGGGAATTGGCTCAGGCTGGCAGCTGCCAGGCCTGCAATTCCAGCCCCTCTGGCAGCCTCAGGGGCTGCAGGAGACACTCAGGGCTGGGCTCTGGGCACTCCTGGCTGTTCCCACATCCCCATCTGGGGCTCTGGGGTTGGGGGACTGTCATGGAATGGGGCTGGCAGGAGGATTTCGGGGAGCTGTCAGTGCTGGAGGTGAGAACAGGCCTGGCACCCAGCCAGCATTATTAGTGTCTCACTTCAACAGGCAACAAATCCGCCCACGTCCTCCATGGAAGAAAAAACTGTTTGGAAACAAGAAACTGTACCTGGCACAGGGATCCAGAGATGCTCTCCTGGTGCATCTCCCTGCACCCCATGGCCTTGGCAGGATGGGCAGCAGCGCCCAAGCATCATCCTGTCCCTGCTTATCATTCCAGCAGCAGCTCCTTGGAAATGTGAGAGGGGTGGAGGTCACTGCCCTGCCTCACCCTGTGAATTATTAATCCAGCAGGAGACAGCCTGGACTGGGAAACCTTCCCCACCAGCCATCCCCCAGCAGGCAGGAACACTGGGAACACAATTTCCAGGCCGTGCTGGGGGAACTGGCCAGGATTGAGGCACCTGGGCCAAGCGTGGTCCAGTCTGTCTGTCCTGTCCCTGCTCCACCCCTGAGCCATGTGGAATTCAGTGTTGCCCTTGGACTGCTCCAGTTTCTCTGCTCTGCCCTGGGGTAACTCCTGACCCAGACCTTGGGGTCCTCCTGGGAAAGGCCTGAGCACAGGGTTGGGGTGCTGCAGAGCAGAGGGTGCTCCCAGCGGCCCCGAGCCCAGCTCCCAGCACGGGGTCCTGGTGTGGGGCAGGTACCAGGGGCATTCAGCAAGGAGAGACAGACTCAGCTCCCTTGATGCCTCAGGTTTGAGCTTTTCTATTTTCACATTCTGTGCTGCTTTAGTGTGTGGGTCTGGGCTTCACATCAGGGGATGGTGAGCTCTCTGCACAGAGCAGGGAGACAAAACAATTCCTGCTCTAGCTGGGGACCAAGGACAGATGATCCAAATCTCAGGCCCCAGAGCACAAACAACCTGGGCTGAAGAGAGAAAAACAAACAGGAGGGGACGCTGCATGGGCTGAGGCTGTAATTGGACAATGAACTCCAATATGTAAATGGACCAGAACTTATAAAAGTGAGAGACCCTGTGACTGGTTGTCATTTTGTGACCATTTTGGTTCATCTTGGCCGTAGCCCTGGCTGGGCTCTTGTGCTGCCCAAGGTGGATCAATTGAGGCTTCCTAATAAATCCCTACTTTACTCTTTAGCTCTGTCTAGCCTGTTCTAGCTCAGCCTTCACAAGGCATCACCCTCAGGCCAAAGCTCTCCCCTCCCAGCAGCCCAACCCTTGCAGCAGCCCCTGCCAGCCCCCAGCCTCACCTGCACTACCCAAGCATCCCCCCGAGTACCCCACCCCAGCATCCCACAGAGGAGGGAGGAGGAAGGGCAGCTCGAGGCTCCAGGCTGGCATAGCTTGTGCCACCTCACCTCTGCTGACAGCTCCGGCCACCCCGGCGACCCCAACGTGTCTGTTGTCCTCCTGTCACTCCATGTTTGTGTCCCTGCTCCCTGTGGGCTGTTCCAGCCTCCTCTGTGGGGAACAGCCAAGGCTGCAGGCAAAGGGAAGCTGCTGCTGACTTTTGTGCTTTCCCAAGCCATCGGCTCTGGTGGTGTCTTCTAAACAGATTAAACTTGGATCCCAGCCCCAAGATCAGCTCATGGAGCTGCTGGGAAGCAGAAAAGGGGTTTTGGGGAGTTTTTCTGAGTCTGGGAAGCAGGTGGGAATTTTGTATGCTGGGGGTGGGGAGGCACAGGTTGTCCAGAGCAGCTGTGTCTACCCCTGGACTCTGGAAGTGTCCAAGGCCAGGCTGGACACCGGGCTTGGAGCACCCTGGGGTAGCAGAAGGTGTCCTTGGCCATGGTATGGGTGGAATGGGATGATCTCTAATGTCCTTTCCAACCCAAACCATGCCATGGTTAGTGAGAATCCAATCCTTGGCTCTGAAGGGTGCAGAGATGCTGGTGCTGGAGCTGTGCTATCAGGGGCACCCTGGGTGTTGAAGGTGTTTGTGGGGAGCAGCACCTCTGCTCAGATCACAGGAGCCTGGGGGACACATCCACATTGGCCACGGGCTGGTGACATTGAGCTGAGCTGTCCCTGCTCCCCCTCATGGGGCCTGGGCCACCTCCAGGCTCTGCTCCACCTGGTGTCCCCTCATGAACATCCCCTCACTCAGCCTGGTCCCTTCCCAAAACCTCCCCAAGGCTTCACCCACTGAAGCCCCTGGAAGCCCCCAAGTGTCTCTCACTGAGAGGATGAGAGGTGGGTGCTGAGGTGCATCCAACACCAAGGCAGCACCTCAGTGCCCCCCACATCTGACAAAAACTGTTTAACTTCGTTAAACTTCAGGAGTAACAACACCGTCACACCACCGCTGTCATTAATCCTTGCTAATTGTTTCTATAATTAAAAGCCCCATTGTGTCTTGTCTCTCCAACATGATTTATCAGATAGGGAGCACTCTTGCATGAATGATGCACGGCTGGTGGGAGGACATCTGCTCTGGGCTGCCTGCATGGAGGGGAATGCATGGGGGCTGCTCTCTCCCCCAGCCCTCGTGTGCACCTCAGCCTCTTCAAGCCCAGGATGAAATCCCCAGCCCCGAGACACCCCTTGGCTTCCCGGACACCCGGGAAAGGTTCACCCCCCCCAGAGGAGGTTGGGCACTGAACAGGGAATGGTCCTGGCCCCATGGGCACGGCCCAGAGTGGAATCTCTCATTTTTCCACAGTTCTGGGGAGATTTTCCAAGTCTCAGGAGGAGCAGGGTCGGCCAAAACAGGGTAGAGATGCCACAGTGACTCTGAACCTCCAACATTCCCACAAGAGCTCCTGCTCAGCCCCAGCAATTCTGTTCTCTTGAGGCAGCACCTGGACATTTATTTACAAAGTTCTGGTGACCAAAAAGATCCCTCAGGTCATTCAGCTGCCACAGGGCTTTGTTGTAGCCTCTCCTGGGAGATGAAGTGTCCTCAGGGGCAGCTCCAATCTCTGCTCAGGGATGGACACAGGAGGCCAGGAAGGGCTGGAGCTGTGGCAGGGCTTGGCATGGAGCTCAGGGCAAGGCTCTTGCCCCCGAGGGTGCTGGCACTGCCCAGGCTGCCCAGGGAATGGTCCCGGCCCCAAGGCTGCCAGAGCTCCAGGAGCTCTCAGGGCTGCTCAGGGTGGGGCTGTTGGGGTGGCTGTGCAGGGACAGGGGCTGGGCTGATGATCCCTGAGGGTCCCTTCCCATGTAGGAGCTTCCACGACTGATCAACATCAGGAATGGGATTGTTTCAATCCTTTGTGCAAAGCTCCTGGCCTTTGGTCCCCCAGTGAGATACAGCCAAGGACAGAACTCACTCCTGAGTGAAAGCAGCAAAAGAGGAGCCCCCTCCTTCCCTGGGGGCGTGGGAGGGCTGGGGTGGTGTCAGCAGATCACACTCTGCCTCTGCTGGGAGCTGCATTAAAAACCTGAAGCCAGGTGGGAGGAGTTGCTCTTTGCTGCTGATGAACGAGATGGTCCTTGGATTCCTTTCCTCTCTTGGAGACCCTGGAGCCTGGGAGGGGCCTGGCTGGAAAGTGCAGCAGAAGATTCAAACCAGGACGGTTCCATGGCTGGTGTGGGCACAAAGCTTCCTTAGCTGGGGGCTGCTCCTGATAAGGCATTTTTGGTGATGGAGCTGGAAGTCACAGAATCTGAAAGGTTGGAAAACTCCTTTGACATCATCGAGTCCAACCACTGCCATGCCCACCCATGTCACTAAATGCCACATCTCTGGTCAATTGTCAGCAGTCCCTGAGGTCCCAGCAGTGCCCACTGAGCTCTGCAGGGATGGGGCAGGTGCTGGGAGCTCCTGGAAGCAGCAATGGCATCAAGGGGGTGATGCTGAGCTAGCCAGGGTCCCTTGGGGACAGAGCAGTGACCTGCAGCCTCTCCCCTTCCCTGGCTCTCCCCTTCCCAGGGCTGGGATCTGGGGACACAGCAGGAGCACGAGTCACCTGCTGTGGGTAGAAAAGCATCCACAGCTTCCACAGGAAGATCCCTGGGGAGAAGGAAGTGTCACAGCAAGGAGGGGACAGGTGACAATCTACACTCCCACCCTTTTTGGTGTCCCGAACCAGCCACAGGTGCCTCTTCCCCTGCAGGCAGATCCAGAGCCAAGAAACTCAGTGCAATCATGGAATGCTTTGGGTGGGAGGGGACTTTTAAGATCATCTTGTTCCACTCCTGTCATGGCAGGGACTCCTCCCACTGTCCCAGGCTGCTCCCAGCCCTGCCCAGCCTGGCCTTGGGCACTGCCAGGGATCCAGGGGCAGCCACAGCTGCTCTGGGCACCCCAAGCCAGGGCCTGCCCACCCTGCCAGGGAACAATTCCTGCCCAATATCCCATCTAAACTTTCTCTCTTTCAGTTTAAAACCATTCCCCTGTCACTACATACTCTCATAAATAACCTTTCTTCAGACTGGCCCATCCTTGACCCCTGGGGGCTCCTCTGCACCCCCCACCTGAAGCCCCTTGAGGGCACAGATACCAGGAGGTCACACATTGGCACCAGCAGCTCGACTCACTGGCACTGACCTCATCCCTCCTTCCCTCTGTGGGGTGGGGATGGGAACCATCCATAGCTCCCAGGCTCTCCTGTCACCTCCCATTTTTCTAAGCTAATATCTTGCAGCATCTTTAAATGAAATATGAACAAAACCAGCGAGTTTTGGGGAGCGCAGGGCTGAGGATAATCAGACCTGAAAATGACTCTGCTTTGTGAGTCACACCTAATGTATGTGCATGTTAATGCTGCCCTTCCCAGCTGTGCTTCCAAGAGCTTTCCCTGGGCTTGAGCTGGAAAGGCACTGGGAGAGAGGCACAGCTCAGCTCCCAGCTCTGCTCAACAGGATTGTTTGCAGGGGGGTCTGGCCTGCTGGATACCACTTTTCCTTCATTTTTCCATCCATTTTCCCTCATTTTTCCCACAGTGTGACACATAATGAATCTCCAGGCCTCAGCTGGACGCCAGCCCAGCCGTGGCATCTGCTGTAGCACCAGTTCCTCCCTGCCACCCAACTGTGACCAACAGCTCGGAGATGCCAACAAGGGCAGCAACACAAATATGGGCTCAGAGCCTGTGGAAAACGTCAACATTCACAGCATCCAAAAATATCTGGGCTGGGAAGTGTGCACCTCTGAGGGGGTGGTTCCATGTCCGGAGATGCTGGGGATGGCCAGAGTGCTCTGTCACTGCTGTCACCATCTGCTCCCAGTTGCTGGAGCCCTCCTCAGGGGTAAAACGCTGCTTAACTGGTCCAAGGCATCTTTGGGCTCCCAGATGCAGATAATCCACAGGGAGCAGGGTCAGCCCTGATGCAACTCCCTCCCTGGCATGTGCAAAACCCCAAAGGGCAACTCCAGAGATGGGGCAGGTCCCTCCCTGTGCATCCCTGAGCAAAGCAGAGCCAGCACCTGCCCTGTCCCTGCCCACCCCCGTGCTGTGTCCCCAGAAAGGCCCAACATCATCCCCCAGGCACCAGGGCTGGGCACCTCACCCTGAATCCATGTAACTTTGGGAGATGAGCAGATGTGGGGACAGATGTTTGTCCCCTGCAGCTGTAAAACCATCTGGGTTTGGGGCAGCTGGAGCTCCCCACGGGCTGGGGCTGGTACTGGGCTCCCTGGGGACACATCACAGCATTGCCTCATTCCTGCTGCTGTCACAGGGGAAGATAAAGCCAGGATTATCACTGGGAGCTGTCACCAGCTGCAGGCAGGAGCCTCACACAGGTGACAGCACCGGGAGGGGTTGGATCACCACGAGAGGCTGAGCAGGACACACAGAGAGACTCCAAATAACCCAGTCCCGCGAGGATGGAGTTCCCCCAAAGCTTTTGAGGAATGGCAGAAGCACCTGCCTGCTCCTCCTGCTGGTGGCTCTACTGGTTTTACTGGGACCACACCAGGCACAGAGATTCCCACGCTCCTGCTTTGCTTTCCACACTGTGGGAGCAGTTGGGAACAGAAGGTGGGGCTGGAAGAGAGAGGGGTTGGGTTCAGGGGGTGCTCAGGGCCTGCCCCTCACTGCTGGAAGGGGGCATTTGAGTTATTCCTCTAGGAATAACTTTATTTGATAAATAAAGTTAAACAAAATAAAATTAAGAATTTTATTAATATTTGAATTATTCCTCCAGGAATAACTCCTGGAGGGGCAGGAGACTGAACAGCAAAGAGAAACCCAGTGACAAGTGTTGTGGTTTCACATTTTCCCAAAACAGGAGAAAATTTTGTAACTAAAATCGTGACCCATAAAGATGATTTTGCTGGAAATGAACACTTTGAATGTCTGTTGCTAGGAAAGAAATTCCTGCTGTAACATCAGATCTTGCAGTTAATATTTAACCTCACTATTTCCATCATGCCAGGGCTCCAGCTGAGCATGTCCCCCTCCCACAGCAGTCACCTGAAAGGACAGACTGGAGCAGTTTGCGCTCTGCTCCTCATAGGAAAGAGCAAAATGCTCTTTCCAGCCCTGGGGCAGGGTTGGAATGGGGCTCCTGCCCCTCTCCATTACCGGCCTTGACAGCAGCAGCGATTGCTGCTCCCCCTGGCTGAGCACAGCCTGCCTAATCCCTCGCTCCAGCCTAATTAGGCTCTGGCCAGGGCACAGAGCCAGCAGCCCGAGGAGGAGAAGATGCTAACGAGCCCCAGCCCTGGGGACCCCCTGCCACCCCCTGTCCCAGCCCTGGGACCCCCAGCCCTCCCTGCTGCCCATGCCAGGCCCAGGGTAACCCGCCCCCGGCTTCTAATTGGATTTGTTCATGCTAATTATGATCGTTTTCGCCTCAATTAAGCCATTTGTTTCCCACACAGCTCCCCCAGCACAGGTCTGAGCCCTTTGCAGGCTGTTTGGGCCGCGTGTCCTCGCTGCTCCCGACTGTCAGGGTCACCTTTGCTCATCCCTCCGGCTCCCTCAAGGTCCCCACTCATCTCCTCATCCCCCAAACGTGGCATTAACCCCTCAATTTCTCTCTCCCTCCTTCCCATCCTGCCACAGTGTCGGAACCCAGGACACCCCTCTGGGTGACCTGGATGGCTTGGGCCCCTGGCAGCGGGCTGACAAGCCCTGGCAGAAGGCAAAAAACACTTGGGGATTCAATCTTAGCCCCTGGGAGAAATTACAGACCTCGTATGAAGAGTCACAGGTCACAGAAGTTTAAGTAGCACAGTAGTAATAAGCACGGGGTGAAGGGAAAATTTTGGAACTATGTACAGGGGGGTTTGGGGGTCCAAGATGGAGGGATTTGGGCCTGCCCTGTCCTTCTTCTTTCTTCTCCCTGGGATCGATGTTCAGGATAATGTTGGCACTCACAGATTGGTTTACAGTAGAAAGTCACTGGCTAACATAGGTGATAGGTATTGGAAAATAACTGTAAACATAGTATACGTTTTTAGTATAAAAGATAGCACCAGCTCGGGAGGTGCGTAGTGTGCCTCGAACCGACCTGCCAGACAGGCCTGTGGCGGGCTGGAGAAAAAACATCTTAGATAAGCAACAATAAACGACCTTGAGAACCACAAATGAAGAACTCCAACTCTTTCTTTGACCATCAGGCTGGCTTGGGGTCATCCCGACCATAGCGAACCCGGGACCACAGCACCTGCCTGGCTCTTTGGTGGCCCTTGCCAAGGACATGGGGCCAGCCTTGGTGTCACCCCCAGAGCCACCAAACAGGCCCTGGGGGTCAGCAGGGTGCAGAGCTCAGCTCAGGGACCCACAGCCTGCAGGGTTCCCACCATCCCAACCCCTCTGGGCTGCAGGAGGGCCAGGGGAATGTGTTCAAAAGACGACTGCCTAATCCACGGCTCAGGCCTAGCTAGGCTCTGGCCAGGGCACAGAGCCAGCAGCCCAAGGAGGAGAAAATATTAACGAGCCCCAGCCCCAAGGGACGCCCCTGCCACCCCCCGTCCCCACCCCAGGGTTTAGTTGAGGTGTTTAGGGCATGGGTTGGACTTGATGACCGTGAAGGTTTCTTCCAACCTGGTCATTCTGTGGAACAGGGCCTGGAAAAGCGCGGCCTGGCAGCGACTGAACATTTCCAGAGGGTGCAGAGGTGCAGTGTGGAACCCCCCCATGGATCCCCTGATAGGGAGACCCCTAAAACGTTCTGTGCCAGGATTGAGAGATGAATGGGATTTTTTGGGGTTTTTTTTGTGTTCAGGTTGCTGCTTATTTTTCTTTTATCAGCAGTTCTGCACACTGTCTACACACCAGACTTAGCGTACACTGTATTTGTGGGGTGCCCTCATGGTAGAAAGGAATGATGAATTTGAGTCCATGTTTTTAGAAGGTTAATTTATTATGATATGATACTATATTATATTAAAGAATACTAAACTATACTAAAGAATACAGAAAGGATACTTACAGAATGCTAAAAAGATAATAAAAAACTCGTAACTCTCTTTAGAGTCCTGACAGAGCTTGGCACTGGCTGGCTATTGAATCAAAATAACTCACAGCAGAAATTAATGAAACAAGCACCTGTTGGATAAACAATCTCCAAACACATTCCAAAACAACAAAACACAGAAGAAACAAATGAGATCTGTTTTCCTTTTATTTTTTTTTTGAGGCTTCTTAGCTTCCCAGGAGAAAAATCCTAAACAAAGGGATTTTTCAGAAAACATGAATATAACAATGTACAAAGAGAAGGCACCAAAAAGTCACAAGACACGCAGATTCATGGTCTTTTAAAACTATTTTAAATATTGTAAATAAAATTTAAATAAAAATAAATTTAAATATTTAAAATGCATTCTTAGATTGTATTTTATTTCTACCTTTCTAAAATTATTTGTCTGTCCACACAGCATCTGCATTGCTGTTCTTTCTAACCAATCACTGTGCTCCCAACACAGCAGAAAATGGAGCAGATGAAGAAAAAGAAGCTCAGACAATGCCCCAAATCCTCCATCTTGTTCCTATCTACCCCCATACTAAAAACCCAAAACTCTAAGTTTTTCAGCCTGTGATAAAATGTATTGTTATCTATTTCACACACTCATAGATTCCAATTCATCCCAAAGTCTTGGAAGCTTTCTCCATGGATGAAGATTAAAAGCAGAGTTCTCCTGGGGGTCAGGACTTCCCAGGACAGGAAGAGAAACATTCCCTGTGCCCTGGGTTCCAACAGCGGAGGGAGGGAATTGCTCCTCAGCAGGAGCTGAGGGAAAGGGTGAGGGGGAAACACAAAATCTGGGCTTGGATGATATTCAGGGCTGTGCCCAGGGGCAGCAGAGAACCAGCTGGGCACATCCCACAGCCTTTCCCTGTGTTACAGATACATATTATAACATTGGCTTTTCACAAATATTAAAATGGCTTTTATATATGTAATGTTAAAGTAACTTTGTTATAAAGATATAGTTCTTATTTCTGTTGTTAATTAAGGTTAGTGAAATAGCCGATGTCAGTGTGCTTGTGTTAAAATGCCTGCTTGGGTAGGATAACATCCAATGAACACAGGATGAGGAGACCTGTACAGATCTGCCAACCATCAGCACTCACTGTCTGAAGACAACAGGACCAAGGCCCAAACTGGGGCTGATAAGAATGGACTAAAACCACAACTAAGGAATGCACTCACACTTAAATGGTGGACCCAAGAAGAAGATACACTAAAGAGTTCTTGGAACATGTAAACTCATTTAGGGAAAGTTTACTATGCATAAGGGTCTATGAATATGCAACAGGCTGATGGAAAAGGCATTTAAGGGGTATCCCCAAAGGTAACAGTGTGCTCTTGGCTAAGTGCCAAGATGCACCCCATCATCATTTATTGTCTTTGTCTCCTATTATCCTTTATTGAAATTTTAAAATTTTCACAGGAGAGTGAAGGGGTTTTTCACACCTGGAAATGAAAAGACCAAGGAGGGCTCAGTGCATCTCCATCCAACCAGAATTCAAGAATCTGCTCCACCAGGCTGCTCCTGGCACCCTCCAACACCAAACCAAGGGGGCTGCACCACCTGTGCTCCATCTCCTCACACTGCAGGGGAAAACAGGCAAAAATCACCACAGGCCAGGAAGGAAGAACAGAAATGGGAGAAGGAGGGAAGGGATGCTCAGAGGGACTTCATGGATTGGGCAGGACAGACTCTCCATCCCTACCCTGCTTCACCCAGACTTGGCGAGGGGCCAAAAGTCCCCAAAGCATTGCACAGATCCCATCCCATGGCACAGCCCCAGTAAATGTCCCCAAACAACCTTTCAGCCCCAAACCTGCATTTCTGGGATGTACCAGTCCCATCCTTCTGGAAAGGGTCACGGCTCACGTGCACCCAGCATTTTGAGCAGCTCAGTGGTGACACCCCTGAGGCCACCAACAGCCAGTGCCACCCTCGGGTGACAGGGCACCTCTCCAGACTGAGCCTTCACCCACCGAAGGGCCATCATCCCACTCCTCCTCCTCACAGACAGGCACTACCTGCTGGGGCTGGACTCAGGGGTGACCTTGCGATCAAACAGCTCTGCAGCTGCTTCCCCAAGCCATTTACTTCCTCCAGGCCCAGCTCAGGAGGTCTCTTCTTCCTAAAGCTTCCAGCTCAAGGCCTGGGAGCTCAGAATTAATTTGCAGATGAACTCAGAGGCAGATTTAGGGTGGTTTCCTTCCTTACCACAGAACAGCATCACTCTGCAGCCCAGGCAAGGAACCAAGTCTGCCCCTCATCCCCACATCCAGGACTCCTAGAGCTCAGGAGCAAGAGGAAAAGCCAGCCCAGATTCCAGAGTGAGCTTTGTGAAGGATGTTTTATTAATTTCTGCTGCAGAGAATGGGAGAGCTCTTGTACACAAACAAGGAGCACCTGAATTAATGCTGAGCCCAGAATAATATCCAGGAGCTGCAGGATCAGCTCCTTTATCAACCTTTAACAAAAAAAAAATTCTTGCTGTTACTCAGCAATAATGAAAGCAGAGCTATTGTGGCTGCAGATAATACCAGATACCAGGCACTGCAGCTTTGAATGCTTGAGTTTCATCACTCAGGACTGTAAATGGTGCACAAAACCAACCTGAGAGAAAAAACAGCCCTGCCTGGTCCAAGCCATGCCCTGCTGGAGCAGAGGCACAAGTACCCAGTGCTGGATCTCTGGCCAGAGCTGTAAAGTCAATTTTAGAGGGCCAGAGAGGAGTCCAAGGGCTGCAGCTCTAGGAGAGGTGTCCTAACCCAGACATAGATTTAAAGCTCCAGAATTTCCACCTTTAAGTGATTCACTGTTGCAGTAAGGCAGAAAAATTCTAAAGAAAAGCCTTATGAAATCAGGCCTGCTCTGGCCTGATCATTTCTGTAATTTCTTCTAAGTCAAGCTAGCATTTTGCAAGTTTCCATGTAAAGCAATTCTGGTGTGAGCAGTTCATTAACATAAAAATCTATTCCTGAATAAAAAAAAAAATCAACTTGCACCTGTATAAACTGTTTTTACCCCATTAGTTTTTATTTTTCTGTCTTCCACAAACAACTTTCCCTGCACATACACACAGAGAGTTTAAGTGACCAGTCAATACAGAATAACAACTTGTTGCTAACCAATAAATGTAATTAGCAAGAAATCTACTTACCAATTAGAATCACACACAAGGTCTGTAAAACTGTATGAAAAGGAGTTATGTGAAGAAAGAATAGCCTTTTTTTTCCACCGTGAAGAAAATACCTGTATAAACTGTTTTTACCCCATTCGTTTTTATTTTTCTGTCTTCCACAAACAACTTTCCCTGCACATACACACAGAGAGTTTAAGTGACCAGTCAATACAGAATAACAACTTGTTGCTAACCAATAAATGTAATTAGCAAGAAATCTACTTACCAATTAGAATCACACACAAGGTCTGTAAAACTGTATGAAAAGGAGTTATGTGAAGAAAGAATAGCCTTTTTTTTTTCCACCATGAAGAAAACAGAATCTATGTGATTTATTCCCATAGTTCATTGGTCAGAGAAGGCTTTGGAAACATCAGTGAAATCCTGCAGGAAAAGCCACCATGGGGCTGCTTTGACAGGCAGGACAACCTTTAATAAACCTGACACTAAGATCCCTGATCCCAGCAGGGTCTGGGGCCAGGACCCCTCCCTTCCCCTTCCCTGCCTTGAAACTCACTGGGATTTTGAGCTTCCACTCCTTCCTGCAGCCCACAGGTGTTGGGACACAAGCACAACCTTGGGCAGCTCAGCTCCTCTGTCCCCTCAGAGGGTTTCTGTTCCTTCAGAAGCTTGGGGCAAGCACAGGCACAGTCACAGGCAGATCTCAGCTGGCCTGGCCCACCCTGGTTAAACCAAACTGAGCTCAGCTCCTTCAGCCCCACAGCCCTGCTGGAGAAACATGGTTCATTTCAGCACTCTGAGCATTGTCATCCCAGAGGATTCCCACACAAAGCCAGCTCCAGGCAGTGGTGCCAGACACAGCCTCAGGCATGCCCTGAGCAGGGATCCAAAGCCCTGAGCTGCTCCTGTTCCCTCACCCACATTTGGAGGAGCTGCTGCTCTTTGCAGCCTCAGATTTTGGGACCCGATCCAGGCAACAGCTCCAGCACTGGGCAACCTCAGGTCTCTCCAGAGCTCTGGGTCACATTCAGGCACTTCTTGATTCCAGCCTGCTTTTCCAGACCCCAAAAATCCCTATTTCCTCAGACATCCATGGAGAGGGAGAAGTTCTGTGCACAGCTCCCAGGTAGAGCAGACAAAATAGAAACTGAAAACCTCAAGTGCTCACAACAAAACACAGCCTCTCTGTGTCACACTCCTTGGCTTATTCCAGTGTTCTTGGAGATGCCAGAAGAGAGGGAGATTTCCTGGAGGCACCAGCCAGCCCAGGAGCAGACTGGGGGTCCAAGCTCAGGGGCTGCCCCATGGAAAGCCCCAGGGCTGTCCAGCCTTCATTTCTCCCCCCCATCACATTCCAGCATTCCCAGAGTCACTCCCCTTCCCAGGCACCCTGAGGAACCCCTTCTTCCCAGGAGGGAGGAGAGGGAAAGGTCCCCCTGGAAAGCCCCACACCCCATAATGCCAGCTCCAGGTACTGACAGCCGAGAGAGCCCAGTTCATGTGAAAAAATAGGGCAATTTTATTATAAGCTTCAGAAAAAGGACACAAACAACATGAACACAGCATTTAACTGGACATCTTCCTCAGGGACACAGCTGTCCCAGGGAGTCAGGCACTCTGCAGCCCCAGGAGGTCCAGGTGCACAAGTCAGGCTTCCTAGTTTTCCTGGAAAACAGGAGATTTTCCCCATAGGACTGCCTGCCCTCACTGACACTGGGGACAAAGCAACACTCCACCCTCCACTTCCCATGGCAGCAGCAGCTTCCTGGGAAGGAGGAGGGCAGCCAGCAGTGTTTTGGGACCAGAGCAGTGAGGGGGAAGCTGCTTGTGGTGAAGAACTCCCACAAATTCTCCCTATTTTCTGCTGCAAAATACCCGGGGCAAGGAGTCACAAAAGGCTTGTGGCAACCCTGGGACAGAGGTGCCAGAAGTTGGCATGTGGCACTGCTGTCACACACTGGTGACTGGGCACACCCAGCACCATCCCACCAACACCTGGGGACTCAGGCTGTGTCCCTGCACAGGGACTGGAGCCCCTCCAACCCCTTCCCTTGGCAGCAGAGCTCTGGGACAAAGGCTCAGAGCCTGGGGACTTCCCCTGAACCACACTCAGAGGGTGGGATTGTCCCAAGGGTCCTTACCCCATCCTGGGACGAGCTGGTGTCACAGGCTGTGTCAGTCTCCTGCTCACTGCTCTCATCCCCTTGTGGCTTCTGGGCATCATCATTGGTCACATCTGGAGCATCTCCCCCACTGCTGGGCACAGCTGGATCCTCTGCTCCCAGCTCTGGGGGCAACATGGAGCCCTGGGGGGTGTGTGGCACAGGGACATGGTCAGAGCAGCACAAAATCTAGTGGGATTAATGGACTTGAGATCAGAGCAAGCCCAGGCTGCCTACTCCTGCAGCCAGGGGCTGAGGGGAATCCTGGCAGCCCGGGATTGATGCTGTCCCCAGGACTGGAGCAGGAACACTCACCTGGACAGCTGCGAGCTCCAGCACAGTGACCCCACCCTGCTCCTCCAGCTCCAGGTCTGTGTCATTTTGGGAGTGGTACTCGTCAGTGTCCGACTCCAGCTCAGAGGGCTGGGGGGAAAGAGGCAAAGGGAGGCTCTGAGGAAGGGACAGCGTGGGGAAGGACACTCCAGTCCTGTCCCAACAGCACTGGGAGCCACAGCCAAGCATGACAGGGGTGCTGCCTTGCAGGGACATTGACCAAAGGGAAACCTCAGGGATGAGTGGGGCACCTCCAGCTCCCAGACAGTGCTGGGCTGATGGTCAAGTGCTCCTTGGGCACCCTGTGCCCTCAAAGAAGGGACAGGGAAGGAAACCTCTACAGGCTCCTCCACAGGAACCCACACAGAGGCCAAACCATCTTGGAATTGCTCAGCAGGCACAACATCTCACCTCATACGTGGGGTCTTCAGAGTCATCCTCTGGCAAATCCCTCTCCAGCATCACAAACCAGGACTCCTGCTGCTCCAGAGCCACATCATCCCTCTTCCTCTTGCTGGCTTTGCTGGCTGGGTTGATGGGAGCCTCCTGGATCTCTGCAGGGATTCACAGGAGGCACAATCACACACCAGAACAAATGCAGCAGGTTTCATTCCTGCATTCCCTGCAGGAATGCCATACTGTGCTCCTCCCAGCTGCAGAGCCTCCAGGCGTTCCAGGAGGCCCCAGCTCTTACCCTTGGACATGTTGCTGTGGCCCCAGTCGGTTGGGAGGTAGCCCAGGAAGGTCTGGACCCTGGTGGGAGTCAGGGAGAGCAGCAGGCGCAGGAGCTTCCCCCGGCGCTTCCTGGCCAGGAGCCCAGGCCTGGAGGAGGACTGGGATGAGGGACAGAGCCTGCTCCTGATGGTCTCGACAGGGAGCACCAATCCAATCCAGCCAGAGGCTTTCTGAAGGAGCTTCAGCTGCAAAGACAGCTCCATCAGCACATGGGAGAACTTCCAGGTGTTTAGAGCCCTCAGGGATAGCCTTAAACTCTGCTTTCCCCTAAAACTGGGACCAACTTCAGCCAGAACCTGTTGGGCTGTACTTTATTACCAAAACCCTCACATTTCTTCTGGCCCAGAGAGGGAGAGAAATGGGAATGCTGAAGCCACCAAAAGCTGAAGGGGAGCAAGGCAAGGTTAAGGACAAAAAGTTGAGATAGGGAGGAAGGCAGAGGAAAAACCATGGAATTATTTGGGCTGGAAGGGGCCTTAAGGACCACCTATTCCACACCTTATCTTGGGCAGGGACACCTTCCACTGTCCCAGGCTGCTCCAAACCCCATCCAACCTGGGCACTGCCAGGGATCCAGGGGCAGCCACAGCTGCTCTGAGCACCCTGGGCCAGGGCCTGCCCACCCTCACAGGGAGGAATTCCTTCCCAATGTCTAATAACACAGAAAGACTGAAATAAATTACCTGGCAGAAAACCCCCAGAACCTGCCAGTGTTGAGGTTTCAGCCACCCCCTCCCCAGGCCCAGCCCCACTCACCGGGTACTTGACCAAGCTGAGCTGAAGGATCTGGCCCAGGAGCCTGCTGGAGAAGGAATCACTGCTGGTGGGTGGCCTCATCTGGACAGGGAGAAAGAGAACTGTCAGAGACTCCAGCCCAGCTCTGAGAGTGCCCCCAGCACAAGCCACCCGTCGGGCAGTGGCCAGACCTGCTTTGGGGGCTGCTCCCTAGAGCCGAGACTGGAAACAAACCTGGCTTAACCCCCCTGTGGCCTTCAGGGCACTTATAGGCCCTGCCCCATCTGCTCCTCGTCACCCTGATGAGCTGCTGGCTCTGCTAATTGGTGGGGCAGCCCAGGGCCCTCAGCTGGGGGCTCCCCTGCTATCAGCACTGGGATAATTAAGGGCTCTCGGTTAGGGGCTCATTTTCTCTCCGTTTGAGGTCTCCTGGAGCTTGCCAAGGCTCTGATTTGAGATCTCTCCCCTTGCTCTGTGCGGGTGCAAAGAGCTGAAGGTGATGAGATGCCAGAACGTGCCCTGCTGAGCCCCCAGGGGAGGGAGAAACTGCTCCCAGGTGAGGGGAGGCCCCTCTTTATCCCCCTTGCTCCGTGCCGGCACAGAGATGGAGCTGGTGTTCCTGTCTGCATCATCTTCCCAGCAAGAGCCACCCTAAAGCCACGGTTATCCCCCTGAGAGTGCCAGGAAACCCCTCCCAGCCCTGCTGCACAGGGGGAAAGGCAGAGCTTAAAGAGCAGCTTCATCCTCCTCATCCTCCCTCCTGCGGGAGGCACAGAGCCTCTTCCCCACTGCCTGAGGCTGTCCCTTCTTGTCACTCTTGCACCAGGAATGACGCAGGACCAGGTGAGAGGCAGGACTGTAGGAAGAACAAAGGCTTTATTCAAGAGAACCACACGGTTTTTATCGAGTGCTACGATACATTCTATTTGACTGGCTAGTTAACAAAACACCTTCCTCACTCGCCGTCCTTGAGAAGAACAGAAAGATGAAGTAGAAAAAAACCACCAGCAGATTGTTTAACTAACAAGTTATCACGTCCTTACAACTCCCTGAAAGTTCTCACAAGCCGCTGTGAGAAAAGCTTGCCGTTTTTCTCTCTGTGTCCCACGGCATCCGCACCCCCTCGGTGCCAGCCCAGCGGGATGGGAGCGCAGGGATGCTGCGGGAAGGAGCCGGCCCGGGGTGGAGGAGGGAGCTGCGGTGGCTGGAGCCGCCGCTGGCTGCGGGGATGGCGTGGGCCGGAGCGTTTCCCGACGGGAGCTTTGCTAGACAGAGCTGAAGTGTTTGTCTGCCGCTCCCGGCTGCCCCTTCCACCTGGTGCCCACGGCTGGTGACTCATCCCGCTCCTGCGCCTCGTGGGTGACACAGCCGGTGGCCCTGCGTGACAGCGGCAGCGCCGTGTCCTCACCTGTCCCCTCCATCCATCCATTCATCCATCCATCCATCCATCCATCTGCCTGCCCCGTGTCCCGGCGGCCGCTGGACCTTGGCGGGGACCTGGCGCTGCCGTCACCGCGCGTCACCAGCCGGGGGTGGCCGCGGAGCATAAATGGCCAGCGCTGCCCAGCCAGCCCTCGGGGCCACCATGGCCACCCTCTGTCCCCCCGCGCTCCAGGGCAGCGGCTCCAGAGGCATCTTCTTCCACGTGGTGACCCCCGACCGCATCCCGCAGTTTGTTATCCCGCCCCTGGGCATCCACAAGGAGCGGAGATGCTCAGGCAAGGGGACGGCTTGGAGGAGCAGCTGGGACCCAGCAGCGCGGGACGAGCACGGCTCTAACTCACCCTCCTGGAACTCACCCAGCTCCAACCCAGACCCCACGGCTTGGGCAGCTCTGTCCCTGCCGCACCTCCCCAAGGTCACCACCCCGTACGGCTTTGTCACCCTGGGGCGGAGCCCGCAGGTCACCAGCGAGGAGGCGTTTTTTCACTCGGGCTCAGGCCACCCCCGGGGTCCCTGCTGCAGACACCCCGGGATTCCTGCTGCTGAGGAAGACTCCGGGATGGGAGGAAGCCAGAGGGACCGCAAGCAGGCAAGTCCCCGTGCCAGCGGTCACAAGGACGATGGAAGCAGCCCGACCCCAGCAGGGCTTCCCCTGCCCAGATGTGCCAGAGACATCCGAACAACAGAGGCTCTGGAAAGCCGAGAGGCAGGGAGGAGGGACAGGAGGCTCCTGGGCACGAACTGCCCGCGGAGCAGCTCCCTGGAGCTCCCCGTGGTGACAGCCAGGAGGAATTTGTTCCAGAGGATCCTCAGGAGGCACCTTGTCCACCCGCGGCAGCTCAAGCCTGGGCATTTCACTCTCCACTGATCCTCCAAAGCAGCTCCCAGGAGCTGAGGTTCCCTACAGACCTGGGGGAGAGACTTCTGTCAATGCCTCAGAGTGCCGAGAGCATCAGGGTGTCACCTTCCCCGAGGGGACCGCCTTGAGGTGACACTGCCACAGGGCACAGCAGTGCTGGGGAGCAGACGGGCTGTGGGTTTGTGACTGTTCAGAGCCTCAATAAAAGTGCAGACGTTTCATCTGAGCTGTCGTCCTCTCCTTTTTCTTTCTTGTGCCAGCACTCAGCTGTCACCAGGGTGTTTTGGTGGCCCCAGCACCCTGTCCTGTTTTACCCCCAGGCTCAGCAGCTCCTGAGAGCAGGTTCTTGATGGGCTGACACTGCTGGAATGCAGAGCAGGGGACACTGAGCCCCGGGAGCTGCAGCAGGCCAGGAGGGAAGAGTGACCACATCCACTTTCCAGCTTTGTGGCCATAACCTGGGGAGCTTGAGCATGTCAGGGTCTCTGTCCCAGCCCTGCAGGAGGGACCTCAGCTCCAGGACACTGCAGCTGTCCTGAAACAGTGACCCCTCACCATTCCAGAGGGTGCAGTTTCCAACCACTCCTAACCAGCTGTGATAAGCAAGTCTCACTTTATTGACTGTTCCCTCATAAATGGAATTTTTTTTTTTTTTTGCTTTTATTGAGCAGCAGAACCTGCAGTGCCAGAATTAAAGAGTTCATGGTCAGCAGCGTTTGGGGGCTGCTGAAGCAGTGTCAGCAGTGCTGGGCTGCTGCCAGCTCCCCTTCCAGGGCTCTGATTCTCCAGGAGACCCCTGAGAGGTGCAACTGGGAGGGCTGGAGCCGGTCCAGGAGTGCTGGGAGTCTCTGAGGCCCCTGCACGAGCAGCAATCAGGATTTGCATGTGGGCCATTAACCAGGCAGTCATTAACCCGGTTTTCCTCCCACCCCTCTGTGGCTGTGTCACCTGGGCCACGTCAGTGACTTTGTTTTCCTCATCCCTCCAGTCTGGTTCGACTCTCAGCTCACTCTTGGAGCTGCCACTTCCAAGGGAGCTTTTCCTGCAGTGAGCACCAGGGATGAGCACAAGGAGCCCTGGATGGGGCTGCATGGAAACACCAGCATCTCAGCATCCAGAGGATCCCTCCCAGTGCTGGTGGAGGGGTGGGAGCTGGTCAGACGTGTCCCCCTGCACAGCTCCTGTCCATGACTCCAGCACAGCAGGATGTGGCAGCCAGCACTGCTGGAAGGGGAGCTGGGATCAGGGATGTGACAGAAAATCCACTCCCTGCTTATTCTGAGGAGCACTGGCACTATGGAGTGAGTCAGGGACCGAGGCTCTGGAAATTTAAATTGATCTCCAGCTCCTGAGGGCATGGTTTCTGCTCAGCACTTGGGGCTGGGAGGGCAGATTGAGTTACCAGGGATTAATAAACGAGCTCTTATCAGTTACTTGGGCTGTGAGAGCTGAACATGTGTGTGCTCCGAGCTGACAGGCGGCTGGGAATTAAGCCACGCTCCTGTAAACCTCTCTCCTCTCTCCTCTGATGCTCAAGCTACTGCAGAGCAGTGCCTCTGTCTGACTGGCTCAGCATCTCCTGGGGAAAACATGGAAACAACTCCCCTGGAGCTGACCGAACCTGCTGTATTTACCAGTTAAACCTGGGCACGGGGAGCTGCCACTCCTGGGCTTTATTCCTCTCTTGGGGACCTTCCTGAGCTCCCAGGAACTTTTAAAAATGTCCTTTATCTTTCTACAAAATAGGAAGAAATCCTCTCTGCTTCCCAGGTGGGTTGCAGGGCTTTGTTTGTCCTTGTTCCCAGTTCCAGTACCATCTCCCAGTACCAGTTCCAGTACCAGTTCCCAGTTCAAGTTCCAGTTCCAGTACCAGTTCCCAGTACCCATTTCTCTGGTACCCTTGCAGGATTTCCCAAGGGGAGAAATATTATGTGTTCCTGCAGCCTGCCATGGTGCAAGATGAATTTCCTCTGGGTGTGCCAGCGTGGGGATGATCAGCCTGGAGAGAATCACGGGTTCTAGGATTGTTTAAAACGGTTGCAGTGGGAATTGCTGGCAGTGGGAGTTGTTCCCTGGCAGGAGTGGAGCTGGGGCTGAATGAGGATGGAAACAAATTCCCTGCAGCACAGCAAAGGTGCTCTGTGGTGGAATTGTGCCTCTGTCTGCCAGGTTCCAGCTCAAGGCACCTCTCCAGCCTGTGAAGTGAGAAGGACAGTATCTCCCAGTGCCTCTGAGATTTACAGGCTGCCCTTTCCCTGCAAACCAGGCAGGGAGGACGTTACAACAGGAGGTACCGAGATGCGACAAGATAAATTGTCATTACCAGCCACTGATCATCCTGCCTGGGCCTGCTACATTTTCTAAATGTTGTTTTGGTCTGACTCAGAATTTCCTTCCAGCCTCCTGCAGGTAGAGGAAAGCTCAGGGCTAATTATCCCTCCTCATCCCACGCTCTGAGCAGCACCAACCACGCCTGGCTGCCAGGAGGGGGAATCAGAGCAGGAACCAATTCCCAGCTCCTGAGTTTGGGGGGCTGGGCTCTAAATCCTCTGCAGCTCCCCAGATCCTCTGCACCCTGTCCCCAGCTGTGAGACTGAGACCCCTCTTCCCTCCCTGTGACCCTTCTGCAATGTTCTGGCACCAGGTTATTTCAAGAAAACCAGTTAAACTGGGCAGATACCCAGAGTGTTTCCCAGTGAAATCCCTGCAAACTGTATCAGGAAAAATCGACAGCTCTTCCCTTTGGTCCCAGGGTCTCCAGTGCATCCTTCAGGTTCTCTCCTCCCTGTTCTCCAGAATTCCCACTGAATCCTGTGGAATTCATGATCCATTCCTTCTCTTCTTTTCCCCCAACCAGTTTGCTGCCATCCCAGGTCACACCCCCCTCCAAGGGGTGACAATTTCTGGCTATCAACAACCTCCAATTCTGACTATCAACAACAATGTCACCTGTTGCAGGTGGCTTTTGGCCACACTGAGCACAAGGAGGTCTCACAGGCACCCAAGCAGCAGCAAAGAAATCTCATGGAGAAATCCCATTTCCCTGTGATTTTTATGCTGGGGAGCACTCAGCCTTGCTGGGATCGATAGGGAGCTGCTGCCTGTGCCAGGAATTTACAGTCAGTGCTGGTGCCTGGGGCTGAGATAAATCCTTTCACGGGCTCATTAGCTGCACAGCTCCTCTCCCAGCTAATTGGGGCTGCAAAGGTCAGGCTCTGGCTATGACCCAGTCTGCTGCAGGCTGGAGTCCCAGCCGGAGCACACAGGGAAGGACACCAGGATGTTCTTCATTCCCATGGGCCTGGGCATGCAGTTTCCCACCTGGTTCCACGATGTGCACCTCCCTGGCCCAGTTTATCTGTCCTTCCATCCCTCTGACCCCCCTGACACCCCTTCTCTGCCCTCCAGCACCCTCCTGCACTGCAGCTTCAGCAGTGCTTGGATGCTCCAGCTTCTCCAGGGGGTTGCATTTCAGTTCCTCAGCTGGCAGGCTGTTTGTGAGCAGGTAGAAGTGCCTGGATTTATCCTCATTTGTTCCCTGAATGGCTTTGTTTGCCTTTTCCCATTACTGCAAACACCTGACAGGCGGGCTGTGCTCGCGTGGCTCCGGGAAAAGCTCAGCATTCCTGCTGGGCAGAGCCCTGGGAGCCTCGGGGCAGCAGCTGCTCTCTTCTCAGCCCTGCTCACAGGCACAAACCACTTTTCCAGCCTGGCTCAGCTGCAGGACCTCTGTCCCCAGCTCGGAGTGCAGCCAGCTCTGTGCTTTTCCCTTCAGATGCTCCAAGAACTGGGGTTCTTTGGAGCAGGAAAAATCCTGCCTGTGCTCCCTCCTTGGGGTGACTTCAAACCTCACCGTGAGCATTTGTTGCTCTTCACAGAATCCCAGACTGATTTGGGCTGGAAGGAACTTTAATATAATCTCATTCCACCCCTGCCATGGCAGGGACACCTCCCACTGTCCCAGGCTGCTCCCAGCCCTGTCCAGCCTGGCCTTGGGCACTGCCAGGGATCCAGGGGCAGCCACAGCTGCTCTGGGCACCCCAAGCCAGGGCCTGCCCACCCTCACAAGGAAGAATTTTTTTCCTAATATCCAATCTAAACCTACTCTCTGTCAGTGGGGAGCCATTTCCCCTTTTCCTGTCCCTCAAGGTCCCTGGAAATAGTTTCTCCTTCTTTCTTGCAGGTTCCTGTCAGGTCCTGGAAGGCCACAGTGAGCTCACCCCAGAGCTTCTCTTCTCCAGGTGAGCAATCCCAGCTGTGCCAGCCTTTCCTCCCAGCAGAGCTGCTCCATCCCTCTGCCCATCCCGCTGCTTCCTCTGGACTCTCTCCAGCAGCTCCAGCTCCTCCCTGTGCTGGCCCCAGGGCTGGGGCAGCTCTGCAGGTGGGGTCTCACCATCACCATCAGGGCAGCCCCTGTCCCTGCACAGCCACCCCAACAGCCCCACCCTGAGCAGCCCTGAGAGCTCCTGGAGCTCTGGCAGCCTTGGGAGCATTCCCTGGGCAGCCTGGGCAGTGCCAGCACCCTCGGGGGCAAGAACCTTGCCCTGAGCTCCGTGCCAACCCTCTCCAGCCGTTCCATAAATCCAGCTGGAACAATCCACATCCCTTTCCTTTGGCATCTCCAGCTCTGTGCTGAGCTGGCACACGAGAGGAGGCAAGTAATGATTTTATTTCCAGCCAGGATTTATTGATTTGTTGGACACAGGAAAAAGAGCAGTTGACACGGATTAATGCACATCCTCCTCCTTCCCTCTGTCCTTGGGCAGCCACCTGTGGTGTTGTGAAGCTGCTCCTGGGAATCCTCTCCCACCCTGGCATGCTGAACAAGCACCAGGAGCACCACAGAGCTCCCCAGGGCTCTGTGCTCCTGCAAGAACTGCTGCTTTAACACCAGGAGAAGCTCTTCCAGCATGGAAAGGTCTCCAGGCTGTGCAAAAAAAAACCCCCAAGGCTGGGAAAATGATTTCTTGCAAGTGCTGCTTTCCCCAAGGGTGGGCACAGCTGTGGGCTGAGACTCCCCCATGTCCAGACAAGCTCGTGGAAGAGGCATCAGGAGGAAGGAAAACAGCCCCAAATGAACAAAGCAGCTCCTGCTCCTCTGAGGGTCAGATCGTGGGAGGTGCCAAGGCAGAGTGTGGAACAAAATTATTGTGCTTTCCAGCTTGTTTTATCCACGTGGATAATGAGCAAAAGCAAAGGGAAACGCAGCTCCCTGGCTCTGCCCTGTGCTGGAAACAGGAGCAGCCCCTGCAGATCTTCCCTGGCTGAGCTGGAGCCTCCCCTGGGCCAATTCCAGCCCCCAGCAGTGGGAGCAGCTTTGGCACAGCTCGGAGGAGCTGGAGGAGTCCCCTGCCAGCAGGACCCTGCTGTGGCTCCAGGGCTGGGTGGGAATTCAGCTCCTGAGTGCTCCAGAACCTGAGGGGCAAAGCTGCCAAAAGCAGAGCCTGGGATAAATTCTGCTCTGGGTGTCCCAGCTGAGCCCTCCTCCTGCAGAGCAGCTGTGCCAGGGGCACCTGCCCAGTGCCCCTGGACCCCTGAAGTGCCCAAAGCCAGGCTGGATGGGGCTTGGAGCAGCCTGGGATGGTGGAAGGTTGTTGAATTATGCCATTTTCTGACCCAGAGATGGGACAACTGAGAGACAGTTTAAAAACTCAAAAAAACCTCAAAAAAACCTCAAAAAAAAAAAAAAAAAAAAAAACCCAAAAAAAAACCAAAAAAAACCAAAAAAAAAAAAAAAAAAAAAAACCCACACAAAAAAAAAAGCCCAACCCCCCCCAAAACCCCCAAAAAACTAAAAAAAAGCCCAAAACCCAAAAAACCAACCAACCAAAAAAAAAAAACCTAAAAAAAAAAACAAACAACAAAAACCCCTCAAAAAAGAAACCTCAGAAAAAAAAATGGGGATAAAAAGCCCATAATCCAACAGAAGGGGTCCCTGCCATGGCAGGGGTGAGATGAGGTGGGATTTAAGGTCCCTCCCAACCCAAACCATTCCAGGATCCCCTGAGCTCACAGCCTGGGAGGACCAGACCCAGGGACAGCTCTGCTGCTGCAGAAATGGGATTAATGGTCCCTTTCCAGGTGGTTTTTGCTGTGTGTGAGCAGCTGCCTTGGTTCCAGACAGTTTTAAGAGCTGGACATTCTAAAATTACTTCCCTTCCCTTATCATTTTAACCCATTTCTTTCCACCACTAAAGAGAAACAAATATGACTAGATCTAAGTTAAAAATGTAATTTTAATTTATTCTATCAGCTCATCCTTAGATTTTGCTGGCATTTCTCAGAGTTATCTCCAACCTCTGACCACTCCTGGATCCCTGGGATCTGTCCAAAGCTGTCTGTGCCAAACCTCTGCCCTTCAGCCTTCTCTCTGTATCTCTTAGGATTCGTGTGAGGGCAGCCAGGGAGGGAATTGAGAAGCTCAGCAGAGGTGACAACTGCACATCTCCATCAGCAAGGCTGAATTATGGTCCTCTGGAGACCAGCTGCTGCTCCCACCCACCTTCTCATGGGCAGCTGCACGTGAAAGTGCTGCAAGAACTCCTAACCCAGCAGTGCTCCCCCAACAAAGCCATTTTGGAGTCATTTTTGGAGTCATGAGTCATTTTTAAAGATACACAGTTCACCTTAGCTGCTTCACATTAATTGCCTTAAAAAAAAAAAGAAAAAAAAGCAGATTCATTACGTTTCTTTAATTGCCCTCAGGGCTTCGTGTGCTGTGAGGGAGAATTTAATTTAGCTGGAGATGTGTTTCATTAGTGGGTAAAGGAGGAGAGGTGGTGTGGGCTGCTCTGTCCCTGATGAAAACAATGTTTGGTGAAGCTCTGGAGAGTCTGGAGCTGCTGGGGGATGAAACAACCCAAACCACTCCCGGTGACAGCTGCACTTTGCTGTGCCCAGCTCCCCTCTGTGCCCCACTGGAGGCTGCTCCAGGGGCTGGGAATCCTTGGGGTATCAGAGACAGGAGGGGATGGAGCAGGGAGGGGGCTGAAGGGGCTCTGTGCAGACCCCTCCTGCCCTCAAACAGGGTTTACATGGGAATATCAACATTTCTGCCCCCAAAAAGGCTTCACCTGTGCAACTCCTGGGCTGGGCAGGGAGGGCTCCACCCGCACGCACCTGAGCTCTGCAGAGACAGCCAAAATTCTGGGGAAACTGAGGCACACAAGGTGCAGCTCACCCAGAGCTGCCCAGCAGGAAGGGGGTTTGCCTCAGCACAAATATCCCAGCTAAGGCTCTCTGGCAGCCATTCCCTGGCTCCTGTCCCTGCAGGCCTTGTCCCCAGTCCCTCTGCAGCTCTCCTGGAGCCCCTTCAGGCCCTGCCAGGGGCTCTGAGCTCTGCCTGGAGCCTTCTCTTGTCCAGGGGAGCAGCCCCTGCTCTGCCAGCCTGGCTCAGAGCAGAGGGGCTCCAGGGTTGAAGTTAAACTAAAACACAGAGGGGAAAGGAGAAGAAGAAAGAGAAGGAAACTGAAAGATGAAATAAAAAATGTGGAGGAGAGAAATACAATCAGAAGAGGGGCTCCCAGCTGGAGGCCTGGAGCATCTCTGGCCTGGCTCCATCAGCTCCACGTCCCCCTGCTGCTGTTCCCCAGCTCTGCAGGTGGGAGGAGGAGAGAGGAAGGAGAAACAAGGGGATGCTTTGAGTCCCTTCAGCAGCAGGGAATGCTTTTATGGATGGAGCTGACAGGGAATTCTTTCTCTCTTGTATTTGCAGAGTTCGCAGATGAAGGAAGGAATGAAAGATGAATTTGACTCCATTTTCTTAGAATGTTAATTTATTATTTTATGATATTATATTACATTAAAGAATATTAAACTGAATTATACTAAAGAGTACAGAAAGGATACTTACAGAAGGTTAACAAGATACTAATGAAAACTCATGATTTTTTTTCTAGAGTTTCAACACAGTCTGACTGTGATTGGCTATTAGGTCAAAACAATTCACATGAAGCCAAGGAAACAATCACCTGTTGGATAAACAATCTCCAAACACATTTGAAAGCAGCAAAACGCAGGAGAAGCAAATGAGATAATATTGTTTTCCTTTTTCTCTGAGGCTTCTCACCTTCCCAGGAGAAGAATGCTGGGCAAAGGGATTTTTCAGAAAATATGATGGTGACATTTCTCCTCCCTCCCTCTGTCCCTTTGATGTCCCCCAGGGCTGAGTGGCACTGCAGGTGACCCCAGAGATCACAGATTCCCTGTAATCCCAGGAGGATCTCCAGGAGGAAGCGCTGGAGGCAGCTGAAGCCCCGGGCTCCCTGGAGGATTGCAGTTCTTGAGGCAGAGAGCTCCTCTGCTCCCCTCCTCTGCAGGAATCTGCAGCTGCCTCGGGCTCCTGCCAGTACCTGGGATTTGGGCAAAGAAGATGACTTTAGCCAAGTTTGCTTATACTTTTGGTGTGGATTTTGATTCAGTCAAGGTTTTTATCTCAGAAGGGCTGAGATAAATCTGTATTAACAAATATAATATAATATAATAATATAATTAATATAATATAATATAATATAATATAATATAATATAATATAATATATATGGTATATAAATAAACTTATATAAGATAAATATATTATAAATTAATATAAAAGAATTATCTCTAATGAATATCTATGTTATTTTATTATTGCTATTTGTTTTCTAACTAATTTATATTAATTACTTATATTGTTATATATTATTATGTCTTACATATATTTTATTATATAAATATATATAAAATATGTAAAATACATATAATTAATAAAATACATATATATTATAATATATAAAATATGTAAAATACATATAATTAATAAAATACATATATATTATAATATATAAAATATGTAAAATACATATAATTAATAAAAATATATTACTATATGCTAATAAATATATAACACATATTAATAAATAGATAAACAGATAAAGATATGTTAATATATTAATACATATGAATACTATATTAATATATTTTACTATTTTAATAAATATATATTAATATATATCAATAAATATGTATCAATTGGGTCCTATCCCTTCCCAGTTATTGTGATTAATCATACTGATTTTAATTGAGGCAATTCACTGGCTAGAGATGAAAGAGCAGTTTATTTATCTGCTGGATGCTGGCCAGACAATGCAGCATCTCAAGGATCTGGCCCTTGCATTTCCCAGCCTGCAGCAGTCAGTGCAGGAATCCTGGCTGGGGGTTTATGCTGGGGTTTTACTGCTGTTGTTCCAGGCACGGTGCCCAAGAGGAGCAGTGATTGATACCCAGGGAACAAATCAGGGGTAATGGTCCCCAGGACGCCGGGGCCAGGGGACAGCTCGGATCCCTGGGCAGCCAGGTGGAGCTGCTGATCCCTGAGCTGCACTGGGAAACTGCCAGCAACACCCAGGGATGGATTGGTGGGCCTGGGAATAAAAATTGTTTACACACAGAGCTCCTCACTCTGCTGAGAGGGATCATTAATCCTGTTTTAATAGGGCCCACGGGGTCCTGCCTTCCCAGAGTGCCCAGGTGGAGCTCCTGGAATCCTGGAATGCTTTGGATGGGAAGGGACCTAGCACAGGGGCAGAGGGGCAGAATCCCCCCTTTCCCTTGGTGCCATCCCTCACTCTGTGTCCCAGTGTCCTGCCCAGTGCCCTTCCCTGCCCTCTGCTGTCCCTGACTCAGGGCTTTCCAGCAGAGCTAAGAGAGGAAAATTGCTGCTTGCCCTACAATTCAAATATCTGTGGGTTTTTCATCTTGGTGACCAGCTGAGAGCCCCTGTCCTGGTTTTATTTCTCTCCTCCAACATCTTATATCTGATTTATTTCACCGTTTCCTTCTCTTCCTCCTTCTCCTTTCCCCTCCATGTCTTAGTTTAACTCCACCCTCCTTTAGCTAAGGAACAGATCAGGGTTTTTTTAAGCTAAATCCTCCTCACACCTCTCCTCCAGGTGCTCAGAGCAGCAGTGAGGCTCCAATCTCCTTTTCAGCTGCTCCCTCCCAGGCATCATCATCACCTTTGCAGAGCAGCTCAGTGGATCCTGAGCCATTCCTGAGGGAGGGCATCCATCCTGCTCCATGCTCAGCTCCAGCCCAGCCCTGGAGCTGCTCTCAGACCCATCTCTGGCTCCAAAAGGAGTTTGCACTCAGCTCCATCAGCATTTCTGTGCCAGGGAAACAATGAGGAGAAATTTGGGGTGAGATGTTCCACCTTCTGAAAAAGATTGATTTTTTTTTTTTTTAGGAAAGGCTTCCAAAGGAGCACCATTTCCTGCAGCTCCTCAGCTTTCCCATGAGCTCTGCTCCATCTCCAGCAGCTCCTTGCTGCTGTCCAGCAGGAGAGGCAGGACGCTGGTTTGGGTGGGACATGGGCACTTCCCAAGGTCTTTGGAACTGAAGTGTCCCTAAATTTGTTTGTAGTTTTCAACAGGTTTTGGTTGGTTCCTGTGGGAATGCAAGGAGCCAGAACAGGCAGCTGCCAAATCTTAGAATCCTGGAATCTCCTGAATTGGAAGGGATGCTCAGGGCAGCCCCTGTCCCTGCACAGCCACCCCAACAGCCCCACCCTGAGCAGCCCTGAGAGCTCCTGGAGCTCTGGCAGCCTTGGGGCCGGGACCATTCCCTGGGCAGCCTGGGCAGTGCCAGCACCCTCGGGGGCAAGAACCTTGCCCTGAGCTCCATGCCAAGCCCTGCCACAGTTCCAGCCCTTCCTGGCCTCCTGTCCCCAGAGCAGAGATTGGAGCTGCCCCTGAGGACACTCCATCTCCCAGGAGAGGCTCCAACAAAGCCCTGTGGCAGCTGAATGACCTGAGGGACCTTGTTGGTCGCCAGAACTTTGTAAGTAAATGTCCAGGTGCTGCCTCAAGAGAACAGAATTGCTGGGGCTGAGCAGGAGCTGCTGTGGGAGTGTTTGAGGTTCAGACCCTTCTCCATGTCCCTGTGGCAGCAACGCCTGCTCTGCCCAGCTTTGGCTGACCCTGCTCCTCCTGAGACTTGTAAAATCTTCCCACAAAAAGGAGAGATTCCACTCTGGGCTGTGCATCTCCCAGCAGAGTCAGCTCCCATGGGAACACAATTGATCCTTCATGGGCAGGAGTTCAGAAAGTGGGAGCAAAATATTGGTATTTTCTTTGAGGGCCAGAAGACAACGCAGTCTTAAATTATTCATGGGACCCTCCTGGCAGCGCATGCCACACAGGAGAGAAGTCTGCTTAAAATTCTGAGCCTGCCTATGCAAGGGGAATAATGATTAGCCTCATGTAAATGTTAAAAAAGGAATGTCTTAGCACTAATTAAACCGATTTATCTTGCACAGCTCGAGCAGTTAACAGCCCAATAAAAGGTATCACCGTGTAACAGGGTGTTTATTTATCAGATGATTTTTCTGAATGTGAGGGCCTCTCCTTTACAAATGATTTGATGAAAGAGCAGATGGCACATGAAGATAAAAAAAGCCTGACTGTTGCCCTGGATGTGAGCTCAGAGTGAGGCAGCTCCACTGAACATCATCATTAATATTTAAGGGCAGAGCGAGGCTTCTTCAGGACACAGAGCTGCCTCCTGCAACAGGGAATGTGAGAATCCTGGGATCATTTGGGTGGCAAGGGACCTCAAAGCCCCATCCAGTGCCACCCCTGCCATGGCAGGGACACCTCCCACTGTCCCAGGCTGCTCCCAGCCCTGCCCAGCCTGGCCTTGGGCACTGCCAGGGATCCAGGGGCAGCCACAGCTGCTCTGGGCACCCCAAGCCAGGGCCTGCCCACCCTGCCAGGGAACAATTCCTGCCCAATCTCCCACCCAGCCCTGCCCTGTGGCACTGGCAGCCATTCCCTGGCTCCTGTCCCTGCAGGCCTTGTCCCCAGTCCCTCTGCAGCTCTCCTGGAGCCCCTTCAGGCCCTGCCAGGGGCTCTGAGCTCTGCCTGGAGCCTTCTCTTGTCCAGGGGAGCAGCCCCAGCTCTGCCAGCCTGGCTCAGAGCAGAGGGGCTCCAGCCCTGGCAGCATCTCCGTGGCCTCCTCTGGCCTGGCTGCAGCAGCTCCACGTCCTCCTGCTGCTGTTCCAGGGCTGGGGCAGCAATGGGGGGGTCCCAAGGCAGCAGAGGGTCAGAACCCCTCCCTGGACTCTTCTTTGGACCCAGCCCAGCACAGGGAGGGGGTTATGGGCTTCTCACCCAGCCAAGACACCTCAAATTTCTTGTCCACCCTCAGCCCCAGGTCCTGCTCCCCAGGGCTGTGATTTTCCTGCTGCCAGACCTTTCCTCCCTCATTCTTGGTGTTGTAGCATCCCACAGTGATCTGGAACCAGCACGAGGAGGAGCTGGACAGAATTTCTTCCCAATACTTGTCTAACCTTGCCCTTCTGAGGACAGGGCCCTGTCCCATGGGGTGTCTCAGCTGGAGAAGCAGCCACACACCAGCTGGACAGTCAAGTGGTCACCAAAGGTGTGGAGATGTCAGGACACACAGCTGGGTCACCCCACAACAGCTCTGCAGTCCTGGACGAGATTGTCCCACATGTAGAGATGTCCCAAACTGTGGGAGCTGGCTGGAACAACTGCTCCAAGCCACCCAGGCTGTGGAGGACAGCATGGAGAGGTCCCTGCCAGCAGCCCTTTGTCTCCTGGCTCCCATTGTCCAGCTCTCCAAGGCCCTGAGCCTGCTGTCAGGTCTCTCCAAGGACGTGGAACAAGCACCATCTGACTTCCAGAGCTGGAGCAGAGGTGACCTCCTCTGAAAGTGCTGACTGAGGCAGGACCTGCCTGCATTGTCACCTTTGTCACGCTGCGTCCCCACCCCGGGGAGGGCCAGGCAAGGGCCAAGTCAGCAAATGGAAAGGGGCTGGTCTGTCCCCTCCGTGCCAACACCTCCACTCAGCTGGTTTTTTCCAAGGACACGAGTTTTGGAGAGGTGATTCCAACTCCTGGATGTGGCCTGGGGGGCACTGGCTGTTTGCTGCAGTGTTCCTGCTGACGTGCGCAGGGAAGGGGGTCCAGAGGGAACAGGAGGAGATGAAAGGCAGAGCTGAGGAGCAGGAAAGAGCTGCAGTGTCCCTGGGGAAGCAACGAGGAGTGAGAGGAGGAGGGAGCTGTGTGGGGAGAGCTGGAGTAACAGAAAGAGCTGGAACTTTGGTGTCGGGGTGTTCAGAAGAACAGGCTTGACATGGGAAAGGCTTTGGAAGGTTTGGTCTCTGAAGCAAAGAGTAAAAACCAGTCTGGAGGGATCCTGAAGGTTCAGAAGGGATGGGAACATTGATTTTTGGGTAAAAGGAGTAAGGAGAGCTCCTGATCATCCGTGCCTGGGCCCATGTGGCCACACTGACCCCCCACCTCTGATCAAACACTGCCAGCAGATCAAACCAGAAGATAAATTGTGTTACAGCTACAGCTCTTGCTGCTGGGGATGGGAACAGAGAGTTTTGGGGGCTCCCTGTGCTGGGAGGGAACTCCAGGACCATCCCTTTGGGTATAAGCCAGGTGACCTTTCAATCCCCAGTTTGAGAAAACCTGGAGTGGTTTGTAAAGGTCCAGTGGCCTCTGCCCACATGGAAACAAGGGCCTGTAAATGCAGGAACATGCCCTGTTCAGAGAACTTTAGCTGCTTTTATTTATTCATTCAGGCTGTTGATGTTCAAACCTCAAGAATCACACTGGCTCCTTCCCATGAAGTTGCTAATCCCTGTGGAGTGCCTGGGAATGACAGGTCTTTTTAGGAGTCTGATACCTCAGGAGAATTTCAACAGGAATTTCATGCAAATGTTGTGATTTCTTCTGCACAAGATGATAAGGTTCACCTTTCCTGTCCAGACTTTTTTTTTTCCCCTGAAAGAAAAGCCTCCATTTACCTCAGGGTGTCATTTTCTGAGGATGGGTTTTGTCATTTGTTATGCTGTTAAACTCCCAACTGATCCATTGTCAAAGTCTTGTCTCGAGATCACAACCATGACAAACTGCAACAGCCTTCAAGGCTCTTGTCAAAATCCATCTGGACTTTTCACACTGAAATTGAGTGTTCCAAAGACTGACTTTGTTCCTAGAAAGACAAAAAAACAAGGAAAACTTCTTGGTTCTGCAATGGAGAAACATGTCAGGTAATGGATCCTGTCTTGATTACGTTGATACTGTAAATGAGAGGTTTTTAAAATTCCAGCTGGATCTCTCTTTTCCAAGGCAGCAGAGCTCTATGGAGAGGCAGGAGGGGATAATTCCTCACATTTTCAAGGATGTGTCAGATGTTTTCATGAACTGTGCAGGCCTGATCCTTGTGCTGGTTCCAGATCACTGTAGGATGCTACAACACCAAGGACAAGGAGGGGAAGGGTCTGGCAGCAGGAAAATCAGCCCTGGGGAGCAGGACTTGGGGCTGAGGGTGGACAAGAACCTCCAGGGGTCTCAGCTGTGCATTGGCAGCCCAGAAACCTCCCAGGTGCTGGGCTGAAGTGTCCAGGGAAGGATTCTGTCCCTCTGCCCTGCTGCTTTGGGATCCCCCATTGCTGCCCCAGCCCTGGGAACAGCAGCAGGAGGACGTGGAGCTGCTGCAGCCAGGCCAGAGGAGGCCACGGAGATGCTGCCAGGGCTGGAGCCCCTCTGCTCTGAGCCAGGCTGGCAGAGCTGGGGCTGCTCCCCTGGACAAGAGAAGGCTCCAGGCAGAGCTCAGAGCCCCTGGCAGGGCCTGAAGGGGCTCCAGGAGAGCTGCAGAGGGACTGGGGACAAGGCCTGCAGGGACAGGAGCCAGGGAATGGCTGCCAGTGCCACAGGGCAGGGCTGGATGGGAGATTGGGAATTGGGAATTGTTCCCTGGCAGGGTGGGCAGGCCCTGGCTTGGGGTGCCCAGAGCAGCTGTGGCTGCCCCTGGATCCCTGGCAGTGCCCAAGGCCAGGCTGGGCAGGGCTGGGAGCAGCCTGGGACAGTGGGAGGTGTCCCTGCCATGGCAGGGCTTGTGCTGGATGGGCTTTGAGGTCCCTTCCTACTCAAACCATTCTGGGATCCTCTGAAATTCCCTGAACATTTACTTTGATTCCAGCAGTGTTTCCATCCTGGCCAGGCTGTGGCTGGGCTCAGTTTGCAGCAGACAAAGGTGCAGTGACAATGACAGCAAGGCAGACACAGGGCTGTGTGTGGCAGTAGTAACTCCATAGTACCCCTGGAGGAACTCTCCCCGCACAGCTGAAGCTTCACATGACTTCCAGCTTTCACCAGCAGAGATTTGGGTGGCCAAATGGACAGTGTCCATCAGGATGGGAGGTGGAGGAGGAACCTCTGAGCCTCCTCTCACACCCCCGAGGTTCCCATGGCTGTAAATCCCTGTTTTCAGGGTGATTGATGGCCCAGAGCTCATCCCAAGGCAAACACAGGGTGGATTTCCGAGCTGACACTCCGGGCTGAGCAAACTTCTCCCCACCACAAAGGTTTCAACACTTTCAGTTCCTCCTGGGCTGAAGTTCAGGTGGAGGTGCTGGAACTGGCACCTCACCCTCTCTGTAGACACTTTCCCTGACGGAATAAGCTGATTTGTATATCTAGCTTGTCTTTTGTCTACTCCAAGAATACAAAAGTGAGTGAAAGGAATCTGTTCCTGTAGGGTTGATGTTCAGCTCACAATGTCCATAGAGTTATGGAATGGTTTGGTTGGGAGGGAATCTTTAAAAGATTTTTAAAGACCCAACCCCTGCTATGGCTGGGGACCTTCCATCTCCAAGCTCCGTCCAGCTTGGCCTTGGACACCTCCAGGGATAGCCACAGCTGTGCCAGGGCCTCACCACTCTCCTTGTAAAAAATCTTCTTCCTTTTAGTTACATGAGCTTAGGAACTCATCCCCTGGGATAATGGAATAATGGATCCCACAAAATCAAAGGCATCTTCCCTCTTCAGCCATTCAGACTGCCCAGGAAACACCCTGGTGAAGAATATCCCACATCCCAAGGAAGTCACAGGGAATCCTACTGGGACAAGGTTCTGAGCAGTCAGCAGAAGAGAGGAGTTGAACTGAACCTTTGATAATTGGTGTAAGAATTTCTGGCTGAGCCCTTGTCTTGTTTAGATCCATTACAGAAAGGTTAGAACCCTGTCTGGGTCTGCCTGGCTCAGCACAGACACAAAACTCATTAGCTGCACTGAGAAAAGCTTTCAGAAATGCACATCATTCAATTAGGCCATCAAAAGATGATCTGATCATGTCAGCTCAATTATTCAGACTTGGGCAAACTGAAATCTTTCATGTCACCTCAACTGGAAGCTCTGTGCTGTGCCAGCCCTCCTGTACCAGCAGCTCAGCTTGGGAGATTTATCCAGACTTATTCCTGCTTTTCAATTGACCTTTTTGGATAAGGAAATTCCCCAAGTTAGATATCAGAGAGACACAGGATGGTTAAGGTTGGAAATGACCTCCAAAATCATCGAGTCCAGCCTTCCACCAAATCTAAACCTTATTTCCAGGGATGGGGATTCCACCACTTCCCTGGGCCGCCTCTCCCACTGCCTGGCCTCTCTTTCAGTGAAGATATTTTTAGGATATTAAAGAATATTAATCAGAAGGAACAAAGGCATCCAGGACACCACAGGGTAGGAACAGATGTGGTGTGGGCTGGAGCTCCTGCAGCTCGGGATTCTCCCAACATGGATCTGGGCACGGAGCTCTGCCTGCCTCCCATGGAGCTGCCTTTTGGCAAAATCCCCTTTCTCCACTTCATTTCATGGTGCTGATGCCTCTGTGGTCCCTTTTCCTGCTGTTCCTGCTCTTTTCAAGCTTCTCCATCCTCAGGACAATTCTGCTGTCCTTTTCCATGATCCCCACAAAGCCAAATGTGAGATGACAGAGTTTGCCACCATTTGCTTGTCTGGCAACCCCAATGTGTCTAATCCAGGGCTAAAGGAAAGAGGGATTTTTTATGCACTGGCAAAGCAGTCACTGCTCCCTCTCCTTTGATTGCACCATAAATAAAGCAGTAAATGTGACTCATCCTGGACTTTCAGTGAGATATTGAATGGAAGGCCAGTTGGGAAGTTAAAATTTGGGTGGAAGACCCTCAGTTGGTGATGACTGCACACAGGATGAAGGGATTCTGATCATTTATTGAAGAGGAGACAAAAACCTGCAGCAGTTTTATAACATCTCCTGGCCAAAGGGAGCTGCTGAAACCATTTATGTTTTGAAGAATTTTCCTGTGGTTCTTGTTGGCTTGTGTAGAAAAGAAGGGGGAAAGGGATAGAAAGGGAAAAAAAAGATAGGAAAATATTGAAATATAAGGTATTCTGAGGTACTTCAATAGGCAGCTACTCTTCAATAGGCAAGCAAACCTGCAAAGGGAGAGGAAAGAGCTGAATGTGGGTGGTGGAAATTATATGTGACAATTATGGGATCATGGAATATCCTGAGAAGGAAGGGACCCCCAGGGATGCTCAGGGCAGCCCCTGTCCCTGCACAGCCACCCCAACAGCCCCACCCTGAGCATCCCTGAGAGCTCCTGGAGCTCTGGCAGCCTTGGGGCCGGGACCATTCCCTGGGCAGCCTGGGCAGTGCCAGCACCCTCGGGGGCAAGAACCTTGCCCTGAACCTGCCCTGGGTCATTCCCATGGGGGCACCGGAGTCACTGGGCTCTCAGGATGTGCACATCATCTCATCCCTCCTGTTCCAGGAGAGCACCTGAGATGTGGCCTTGAGCAAACCCTCTGTCCCAGCTCTGCTGTGTGTCATTCCTGACTCCAACCTCTGCTTGGTCTCCATCAATCCCACACTTTGAGGTGCTGTTCTGACATCCAGCTCCCACCAGGTTCTTGATCTCCCCAAAAACCTCTTCCCCTGAGCAAGGTGTTTCATCTTTGCCCTCCAAAGCTGCCCTGCAGTCCACGCACCCTCCTGAGAACCAAACCAGTGAAACCAGAGGCTGAAGGGTGCACGGCCCAGCCTTTCAAGCTGAAGCCACCCCAAATATACAGAGAGCTCAGCCCTGACCAAACAGAGCTCTGAGAACCACGCATTGTTCTTGGGCATGGCCTGGGAATGAGGTTCCCAGGAGGAGGGAGCATCCCAGAGCCAGCTGGTGGAGCCACTGTTTGTGCTCCTGTTTGCTCTCTTCATCTTGGAGATTTCCCAAAGCCTCCCACTCCGGCAAAGCAAATAAATGACAAGTGCTGAAGGAATCCTGAAGAACACAGGCCACGGCAACCACGAGCCCAATGCTCCCCACAGGATGGGGATCTGCTCCATCCACAGCTCCTCATTGTCACACTGAGAACTGGTAATAATTAGCATTCACTCTATGATTCACAGAAGGTTGGTTAATCATAATCTTTGTTAAGAAACTTATTGTTTTTATAGACAGTTATGATACAGGTAGACCTAATTGGTCGTTCAGTCTAAATACTATCACCATTGGCTAATTAAGAAACCACCCTTTGGTAAACAATTCTCCATAACACATTCTACATGTTCACAGTATTAGGTGCAGCAAGTTAAGAATTACTTCTCATTCTTTTCTCTGATCTTCTCACAGATGATGCCTGGGAAGGTGGTGTTTTTATCTCCATGGCCAGAGAGCTGCTGCCACATCTCATGGGCATTTTCAGATCCTTGTTTTAGCCCAGGGACCACTGGTGAGGAGATGGAGGCTCAGAGCTGCTCAGATGCGAGCAGTGTGGTGCTGTCCCAGTTGTGTGATTGAAGATCTGCACAGTGAAAACTGCTTGCACTGGTTGGAAATGAGTCATGGGATCATTGTAGGGCCATGGAATGGTTTAGGGTGGAAGGGACCTGAAGGATCATCTCATTCCAACATTCTCCTCATTCCAGGGACACCTTCCACTGTCCCAGGTTGCTCCCAGCCCTGTCCAGCCTGGCCTTGGGCACTGCCAGGGATCCAGGGGCAGCCACAGCTGCTCTGGGAAATCCATTCCCATCCATTTTTCCTCACAATGAAAAATTCCTGCCCAATATCCCACCCAGCCCTGCCCTCTGGCAGTGGGAGCCATTCCCTGGCTCCTGTCCCTGCAGGCCTTGTCCCCAGTCCCTCTGCAGCTCTCTTGGAGCCCCTTCAGGCCCTGCCAGGGGCTCTGAGCTCTGCCTGGATCCTTCTCTCCTCCTGAACATCCCCAGCTGTCCCAATCAGGTTTCAAGAGATAAAACCTGAAAATGTAGAATTCAGAGGGAAACTTTCATCATGGAAAGAGATGAGCAGCTCCAGAGCCCAGCAATTCTTGCAAGAGGCAGAATTCCTGCACAGATTTAGTGAGGATTGAATAGGAGCTGGCAGCAAATTATGGCTTAGAGAAAATTATTTCGATGTGAGAGAGTTTTGAATAGTCCCTGATATGAGAGGATTTGGAGGAACTTTGAAAGGACAGAAAAAAGGCTCAGCTGGGCAATAGGATGGCAGATGAAAGTCAATGCAATGTGATGCTTGTGGGAAGGAAGAGTTTGAAGTGTTCCTGTGTTTCATGCATTGTAAATCAACTCCAAGGCCTCAGTGTCACTGGAAAGAGCTCATTAAGAAGCATCTGCTCAGCAAAGCGTTCTGGCCAGAAGAGCAGGATATTTAAATGTGGGGTTTATGTAATGATGAAAATATTATAGAGCCATATATTCCATTAGTGGTGAGCCCTCCTCATCTGAACAGGGTTTTCAGTCAGTTCTGTTGGGAAAATGTAAATCAAGCAAGAAGAAATGCTAAAGACTTGGAGGATTTCCATATGAAAAGAGCCTTCTTATACTGTTGCAACTTCAGATAAGACATTACTCATGGTAAAAACTGAATTTCCTTCATTAATGAATGGGATGGGATGTTTTAAAAATGATCTTCCAAACTACTCTGCCACAAGAATGAGGAGACACTGCCATAAATTCAAATAACCCTTTTATGTCGAGCACCATTAAAACTCAGATGAGGCCCTTTGGATCAGCAAACTCATTAGTTCAGCTCAGTAATTCGTGCTCAGGAGCTTTGTTGGATTGCAGGAAGAGTTTCCTCCTCCTCCCACAGGAGCCCTTGCACAAGTTCCTGTGGAATTTGAAGTTCTGGATTATTCCTTGAGTCAGAGCTCACACTCCTAATGCACCACTGAAACTGGGATTCACTCACCAGGACATTTCCTCCAGGAAACATCCAGAAAAGCTCTGGAACACAAAAAAACCCCAAACCCACTCAGGGCTGCTGCCATCCCCCTGGCAGTTCAGCTCCACACAGAACAATTAAGGGGAGGAAAATTCAGTTGATATTCACAGCTTTATTTCAGGTAATTCCCAAACCTCCAGCTGCTCCTTTTACAGCTTGGAAGAATAATCCATGACATTCCAACTGCAGACACTCCTGGGCATGAGGGAAGAGCCAGACCTGGGTGAGAACCTTTAAAAGCTCCTGGAGGGCATTCCAGGGGTTCTGCAGGTTTTTAGGGACACCTCTGCTGCATTGCATGTGAAATTCACCCCCAAGTCTAAATCTAGGGTTTTAGGATTGAGTTTAAGGCCAGATTTAGGGCAAACTAGGGAGATCTACCCCAAATGTACCTTCACTTAAAGGATGCTCCAGCAAATACCTGCGGCACAAGGTGACCTTGACAAAGCTGTGGCACCACAGGGACATGAGTGAGGTCAGGTGGCCTCAAGTCCTATCTGGAAATGTTCAGGATTTCCACCAGGAGGTGGTTGAAGTTAAGCTTCCCTTCCAGAGCCACAGGCCTGGAGCTGAGTCCTGGGAGAGCTCTTGAATTTGGGTGTTCCCAAAACCAGGCAGCTCAGGTGGAGCAGAAAGAAATGTTCTGGGGTTGCTCCAGAGCTCTGAAGGGATGGGAATAGTGGGGATTACACAAAAATGTCTCAGTGTCACAATCTGTCCCAATCAACTCTCCAAAGAATCCTCTGGTTTGCAGACTTCCCCCTGTTGTTCCTGCACAATCCTCGGGAATTACCATGAGAGGTTTTATTTCTCACAGTGAAATCCACACCCCCAGGAGCACAGAGCTGCCCTGACAACACATTTCAAACTCAATTTTCCTCCCTGCCAATCTGCAGGCTCCAAAAGCCACTCTCCTTCCCAGAGAGTATTCTCAAGCCCTTCTGCTGAGGGAATTTTCGTCTCATTTCGGTTTTGCTGTTGTTGTCTTCATTTTGTTTGGGATTTTTTTGTTTGTTTGTTTGCAGGAATCCCACTGATTTTGAAGCCACTGAAAAGCTCCCTCAGCAATGCAACTTCTGTTCAAAACAAGGAAGATCATCTTGCAAAAGCTGACCTTGGGATGTCCTGAGGGCACAGGGGATTCTTTCTGTCTGCAGATCTGCAGTGTGGCTGTGGAGGAGAAACCTTGAGTCTCATCCAGCTTTTATAGAATCCCAGAATGGTTGGAAGGGACCTCAAAGCCCATCCAGTGCCACCCTGCCATGGCAGGGACACCTCCCACTGTCCCAGGCTGCTCCCAGCCCTGCCCAGCCTGGCCTTGGGCACTGCCAGGGATCCAGGGGCAGCCACAGCTGCTCTGGGCACCCCAAGCCAGGGCCTGCCCACCCTGCCAGGGAACAATTCCTGCCCAATCTCCCATCCAGCCCTGCCCTGTGGCACTGGCAGCCATTCCCTGGCTCCTGTCCCTGCAGGCCTTGTCCCCAGTCCCTCTGCAGCTCTCCTGGAGCCCCTTCAGGCCCTGCCAGGGGCTCTGAGCTCTGCCTGGAGCCTTCTCTTGTCCAGGGGAGCACCTCCAGCTCTCCCTGCTTTGAGCCCCCAAGAAACTCTTTCTGTCTCTGGTAAAACAAACTTCATTTCAATGTTTAGAAACATTTACAGACATTTTACTTTGCAATATTTGAAGTTGATCCAATTTCCATGTATTTATACATTCAGGGAAGGAGCCATTTTCTGTTGTTCATATAGAAGGGAATTAACATGAAACAGAAAAATGCAAATTAAAAGTTTCCATCTGGGTATTGCTGGAAACCAGCCTTGCACAGGAGCCACTCCCTTTGCCTCCCCAAGGCTGTAGAGTGATTAAGAGATGAAGTCATGAATTTAAATATTATCTGAGCTTAAAAACCTCTAAAGTTCACTCTCAGTGAAACCGAGCTTCAAGCAGGGGAAGGGGACGCTGTAATCTCAGCTGAGCACAGTGCTGGGGACTTCTGTAAGGACATTTGTCCTTTAAAAAGCCAATATGGTCCTTAAAAAAGCCAAATATTCTCTGGTTTTTAATGCAGGAAATTTTCAAGGTTTTAAAAATGTCTTGCTGGTACTTTCTCTGTAATATTTTAGAGCTCTCAGAAATTGTTTTTTAATACCTGCTGCCACCCCATCAAAGTTTGGAGTTTGAAATGGTTGATGCATTAAGGCTACACCTATGTGGGAGCTGAAATATCTCTTTTTTTTTTTCTTGTAATTTCAAACTCTCTTTTCATTCCTGTGTGGAGTGAAATGTCATATTTAAAAATTCAGCACCGAATGTGGTGTTTAAAAAGTTTTTCGAATTTCCTCTGTTGTCATTTTGACAGCCCTCCTTGATGCCCTTATTGTACTTTATTACATCAGGCAATAATTTTCATAGCAAAAATTATTTTGAAAGGAGAAGTGGAAATGCGAAGTTCTTGTCATGTGAAAATGGAACATTTCAGCCTTATTTGCATGTTTGACTTTGCATTCAGAATATAAAGGGCAGAACCCAACACAATCCTGCAGAAAGCTTGGATTTCAGTAAAGCAGCACTTTTATTTTTCAGAGGAAAATGTAGAGAATTCTGATCAGCTACACAAGGATTCTGGATTCAGTCGTTCCTGGCTGATCCCATTTGGCAATTCCCAAATCCTTTGGGAATTTCCCAATCCCAAATCCCAATCCCAAAGCCAAAACTTGCCACTCTGCCTTGGCTTTGCTCTCAGTGAAAGTACAAACCCTCCTCGGGTCAGGTGGGAGATGTCCACCTCAAATATTCCATGTATTCAGTAATCCCCAAGGAAGGTTTGGCCACATCAGAGGAGCTCTGGGCTGGACCTGGGAATGGCTGGGAATGAAAATCTCTTCACTTTGACCAGTCCAAGATGCCCTGGGGAGGGCTGGAGGATTCCAACCTGCTCACGTCAGGCCTGGCTTGCTCTTGGATGGATCCCTGCTGGAAGAAAACCTAAAAAAGGCCACTTTAATATGAAATATTTGCAGTACCAAGCCTTGCTGTGTTACTGAGAACCTTGGGTGTGACAGAGCTGGTTCTTGTAGTCACAGCTCTCTTTTGAAGAGCACCAGCCCGTGCTGCCCTGATTAAACAGGTGGAAGATAGAGGTGCATGCCAAGAAATCCTTGGTGTCAGTGACATTTTCATCTCACTTCAGTTCATTGAATGCTCTCATTTTTGTGCTTTACAGCCTCCCTGCTCTGGGCTGGTTGAATTCACCTGTTTTGTAGCAAGGGGACAAAACCTCACTCAGCTCCTTCCTATCTAAACCAGGTGCCTGGAGCTTCCAGGCTCTGGAAGGGGTTTGATAAATCCTTGGGAGAACTTAATGCCCATAAATATCTGCCTGCAGGAACCCCCAGAGGATGCTCTGGCTGCTGCTGAAGGAGCAGGATGAGGGAGAGGGGAAGGACTCCAGTCCTCGCCAAGTGAGGTTTCCCAGCACTGAGGGATCCATCAGCAGGACCAGGACCACAGCTCTTCCGTGGGCAGCTCTGCACGTGGAAGAACTCTCTGGAAAATGGGGACAGGACCCCAGGGAGAGGCTGGTTCAGCTGGAGCACAGGAGACTGAGGGGAGGCTCCTGGGGGCTGCAGCTGCTGCCCAGGGCAGGCAGAGGGGCAGGGGCTGAGCTCTGCTCTGGGCCAGGGCCAGGAGCCCACGAAGGGCTGGAGCTGTGGCAGGGCTTGGCATGGAGCTCAGGGCAAGGCTCTTGGCCCCGAGGGTGCTGGCACTGCCCAGGCTGCCCAGGGAATGGTCCCAGCCCCAAGGCTGCCAGAGCTCCAGGAGCGTTTGGCCAGCGCTGCCAGGGCTGCTCAGGGTGGGGCTGTTGGGGTGGCTGTGCAGGGACAGGGGCTGTCCTGAGCATCCCTGAGGGTCCCTTCCCACTCAGGATGTTTTGGGATGTTAAGAAAGGCGTGGCCCAGGTGACAGCTGAAGGGGAAGGTCATTAACTCACCTGACATCTCTTCAGCTCCGGAGGGAGCAAGTAAGCAGCTCTGTGAGGCTGGGGGTGCCAAAGCTCCACAGGACACTCCTAAACTCAGTGTCCTCCTGCCAGGCCTAACCTGAAAAAAAGATCTTTTTCCCTTTATAAAGTCACAGAACTGGATTGGCAGTGACCTTGAAGATCATCCCATTCCACCCCCTCTGTGGGCAGGGACACCTTCCACAGGACCAGGGTGCTCCAAGCCCTGTCCAGCCTGGCCTTGGACACTTCCAGGGTCAGGGCATGTCTTCTATTCCTCAACATCTGGAAAAACATGAACTTAACTTTCCCAGGCCTTTGTGGTGATTAATTCCTTGAAGGTGGCAAGAGAGATTTTAGAAAGAATGAATGTTGTGCAACTTTGGGTCATTAATAATGATCTGGTTCCCCACAGCCCCTGGCAGACACACACAGAGTCTCCTGTCACTCACAGCCTCATGAACTCTGCTGTTGCTCCTTCTCCAAGGATTTTTGCTGTTATCTTTCATTCCTTACAAGGTTGGCCTCTGACTCCTCTCACACCAAGAATGATCTGGCGTGGGCAGGGGCTCAGGCTGTGCTGGGATCACTGAATTTGTCCTTCCTCAAACAGCTCAACACAGGTTTGTGTCACACAGAGGCCAAAATTCTGCAGTTCGTGCTCTTTGTTGCTCAGCCAAGGAGAGAATTTGGGTTGAAGATAATTTATATTAACATTACATCACCTGCAGCATCATTTCGGCAAGAATTTCTGGGCTGGAGAGAGACAAATGGGCTGCTGGGATCAGACTGCTCAGGGATGTCTGTAAGGAGATGCAGGAGCCTAAAAACCAGACCATAAACCGTGGGGGCAATGACACTGACACAGTTCTGTTCCCTCCCTGCTCAGAGCCCCTGTGTGAAATCTGGAGCTGTTCCTGCTGGTGGAGAGGAAAAGGGAAGACAGATTTCTCTCCTCCTGCAGGGAATAAACCCTGCAGGATGCAGGAAGGGGAGTCTGCTTTACCTTTAATTTCAGCTGAGGCAGGGCCTTCCTGAGTGTGTTATAAACAGAACACCTGCAAATCTTCCTGGGCCTGAAACACACTCACAGTTTAGATAACTACATCCTAATCGATCCCTGGAGTTCCTTAAAGGAGGTCCCACCAAGGGAATCCCTCGGAAGAAAACTCCCTGCAACCTTCCAGAGCAAAGCCCAATCAGGAGGCGTTAATTACCCCGAGAGAAAAGCCTTTGTGGGGAATGCAATGCCAGAAATGCGGGTGTGCAGGATCCACACGGATCCCTGAACGCTTGACCTTCACCCAGCACTGCTCACCACACCCCAGGGCAGGAGCATCCAGTAGAACCTCATGCCTCAGGGGCTGTTCTTCCCTCTGTGCTGCAACATCTCCCTGTCTGTCCTTTCCTTCTCTTGCCTTTTGTCTTCCCAAACTTTCCCTTCCTTATTCCCCTCTTAACCTTTGGTTGCTGAGGAGTGGGGATCACCACTGGCAGAGCAGACCTTGAATTTCAATATTTGTAAAATACGGAGGGGTTTTGGGCTGGGTTCCACAGAATCATTGAGGTTGGAAAGGACCTCCAAGATCATCAAATCCAACCTCTGGCCAAATCCCCCTATTCCCTCTAAGCTACACCCCCAGGTGCCACATCTGCTTCTTTTTTGAGCTCTTTCAGAGATGGTGACTCCACCACTTCCCTGGACAGCCTATTCCAATGCCTGCCCGCTCTTTCAGGAAAGACATTTTTCGTGATATCCAACCTGAACCCCCTGGTACAGCTTGAGGCCTTTTCCAGTGTGATGAAGCAGGGAAAGAGGCGACACTTGGAAACCAAGAGGCTGAGCTGGGCTTATGAGTCACAGATTTAAGAGAAACTCAGGTTTAAGGTCAGGGTTTGGGTTCAAGACCTCCAGGACAGCACAGTGCTCACACATCCACATCCAAGTCCATTGCCTGGGCCTTTCTACAAGGAGGGTTGGAAATGCACCTGGAAAAATCTTAATCTCTGTGGGATTGTGATCCCACAGAACTCCAGGCATTTGTGCTGTTTTCTTTCAGAAAAGCCCTTTGGATTTGTAATCAGGTCTAGGATTTAGCTGTATTATTTCCAGGCTGAATGGAGGGAAAGACCCTGGGTGAGATATTGCAGAGCCCCTGGTCACACTGACCCAGCTGGGCTGGGAACCTCCTGAGGCACAGCTCTGCCACCCCAAATTCCTGGCCAGTCCTCTGAGAGCACCTCAAAACCATCAGGGAAAGGTTATTTGGGCTACTGCAAAGTGTACACCTCATTTCTTGCGAGGGGGAAGTGCCCACAGAGGATGGCAACACATCCTTGATCCTTGCCTTCAAATCAAGTGACATTTCCAAGAAATCCCTGCAGTGAAAAGAGCTGGAGCTGTGTGTGGGGGTGTCACCTGGGTGCTGTCACTCCCCTCTTGTGTTTTCCATGTTTTTCCCAGTGAGGAGCCCATGGGGACACAGTGCAGTGCTGGGGATTTTTCAGAGCTCAGTGGGGAATTAAACATCAATTCTGCATCCTAAATATCCAAGGGCCCCAGTTCACTGAATGTCTTGAGGAACTTTGGGATGTGAGTGGCAGCTGAGGGAGCTGGGAAGGGGCTCAGCCTGGAGAAAAGGAGGCTCAGGGGGACCTTGTGGCTCTGCACAACTCCTGCCAGGAGGGGACAGCCGGGGGGGTCGGGCTGTGCTCCAGGGAACAGGGACAGGAGGAGAGGGAACAGCCTCAGGCTGGGCCAGGGGAGGCTCAGATTGGACATCAGCAGGAATTTGTCCATAGGAAAACAAGGTGTGAAAACCAAGGTTTACTCTCTCGGTAAAATGTAAAAGTTTAATAAAGGACAATAAGAGATAAAGACAATAAAGTAAAGATTTACAGTTGGGTGCCTCTTGGCATTCCACCAAGAGCACACTTGTTTAGAAACACACTTGTTTTAGAAACACTTTTTATATACCATTTATATACTATTAATACTGTTTAATACTATTTCTATTGTATCAGCTTGTTACATATTCATAAACAATTATGCATATTAAAACTGTTCCTTAAACTAGTTTACATGTTTTAAGAATTGTTTAGTATGTCTTCTCTTTGGAGACATACTTTTTAGAGGATGTGTATTTCTTGGCTGTGGTTTTAGTCTGTTCTTATCATCACCTCCAGTTTTTGGGCTTTGGTCTGTGCTTTCTACTGGTGGTAAGTGTTGGTAGTTGGCGTGTCAGTAATGGGCGTCTTCATCATACGTTTATTGAATGTTATTTTAACTAAGTAGGTATTTTAATAAAAGTCTATTTATATTGGTTATTTTACTACTACTCTAAGGTTAGTCAACAACAGAAATTAAAACTATATTTTCACAGCAAAGTTACTTTAATATTATACATATAGCATGTATTTTAACACTTGTGAAAATCCAATATTATAATATAGATACATATTCTAACAGATAATATCTTTATACAATATATAATATATAACATTATATATTAAAATTTTATATATTATTTTAATATATAAATATCATATAACATATATTAAAAAGTAGCATATAATATATGTTCTATATTTATCTAGATATATATATAGATATATGTAAATATAGATATAATATGTATAACAGTGATCAGGCCTTGGCATGGGCTGCCCAGGGAGGTTTGGAGTCCCCATGCCTGGAGGTGTCCACGGAATTCCTGGATGTGCACTCAGAGCTCTGGGCTGGGGACAAGGTGGGGATGGGGCACAGGATGGACTTGATGACCTTGGAGGACTCTTCCAACCCAAATGACTCTGGAAATCTGTGATTCCAATCACTGATTGTGAAAATCACAGAAATATGAAAATCATAGAAATCTGAAATTCCAGCCTAAGTGGCTCTGGAAATCTGTGATTCTCTCCTATTTTCTGGTTCTAGGCCGGGCCCAGCCCAACCTTGCCCTTCCAATCTGCAGTTTGGGAGCTCCTGGGATCATTTTTGCTTTACAAATGCAAATCCGAGATCCTTTTGTGTTCTGGGGCAGGTGCTGCTTAACCAGAGACCTGAGACTTTTGTGTTCTCCCACCTCCAGCAATAACATCACTCCTGCCCCTGGAATGGCCCCGGGAAAATGGGATTTCAGGAACTACTTCCCATCAAAGTTCACACAGCAGGTAAAAAAATGGATTTATCTCAATAATTTTCTTTAATCCATTAATTAATCAGTCTGGTAATCAAATATTTTTCAGTGTTATATAATCAAATTATCTTTTTTTCCCCCAAAGCTTTCCTGTATAATAATTTCTCCGGGTTTTTGTCCATGTGTATTTAAAAAAACCCCAATAAATCAAGAATTTATTTTCTAGATATTTGTTACCTGCAAATATTCCCTATTGAAGGCAGCTCTGCACAGTTTCACTGTAGTTGCTTTTCTGATAGAGGAGCTTAAAATAATTCTAAAATTAGCATAGGAACAATTAATCCTCAAAATCCCACTGCCAGTAAGTGGCCAGAAAATAATAATTTACATGTAAAGATGTGGGAAAAGCTTCAGGGTGTTATGATGGGCTGATCCATGTGTGAATAAATGCTCCAAAAAAAGGAGCACTTCAAGGTTTTAATCAAGGAGCAATTTACCTCTAAAACCTTTCAGCCTTGAGCTATATTCCCACCTGTAATTCCTTTTAAGTATTTCATAGTAAACTTGTGAAGTTTTGGTAATAATTGTCATGTTTGCAGAGATCCTGAGAGAGAAGGTTAAAGAAATACTTATATTTTGGTCAGATATTTTTGCTAAAAAGTTGCATGGAAATGTCAAGGAACAGCTTTTTTCCAATCACTCTTTGAAGTCAGTGTTGTAAATGGCAATTTCAAGCTTGCCATCAGAGTAGCAGATTATTAAAATCCTTATTGTTGTAATTAGTGTGAAATAAAGGCTGTAAAGACTCTTAGAGAAAATATATTTATGTGTAGGCACCATCATAATGCATCAACACTTAACATCCCCACTCTCTTTCTTCTGGAAGAGCATTTGTTGCCCTGTTTTACTGCTTTTTATCCATAAAAAGAAGCTTCTTAAAGAGAAAATTAATGCACTTTCTGCCTAAAACCTTCAAGCTTCAAGCCTGAAACTTCAGTCCTTCTTGTACAGCCTCTGAAGACACGGAAAAGGTGCTTTTGGGAAGCTTTAGGATAATTTTCAGGAATGGTTGGGAGGGATAAGCATCTCAAGGACGGATTTATTTCATTATTCTCTGTGTCAAAGTGACCCCTCTGAGACTGAAACAACTCTGAATATCATCATTTTCTGGTCAGATAATGTGGAAACCAGACACTCACAGATCTGAGATCCTTCACTGGAAGGGCTTTTCCCCAAATCCCAGAGGAACAGGCTGGATGTGGATCCACAGAGGTCCCTGGGTCCATGCTGGGAATCCTTGACGGCGTTTCTGGGACCTGGAGCAGAACTGGAGGATCCTTGAAGGTTCATTGCCTTCAGTGACATTTCCAAGGAATTCCCTCATGCTGGTTTTGGGCTTCTTTTTTCTGCCTATGTCGAGGCTGGGACTGAAGGCACTTGAGACGATATTTCACCTTCAGGCTTAGATGTTTATAATTTCTTATTTATATTACAGTCCCACGGCAGTGAGTTCTGCAGCATTTCACTAACAAGGTAGACAATGACCACCTAGCTTTCAATACAAGGTCTTTTAAGGCTAAACTATCCAATTAAGAAATTACACCTAAATTATTTTCACTTTTAACCCAATAACTAATCACTTGAAGTCTGCAGTGTGGACTTTTCTGTCCATTTACACAAAACCACCCAAACCCATGAAGACAAAGGTGAAGAAGAAGAAGGTGAAGAAAGACAAGAAGGAGGAGAAGAAGGTGAAGAAGAAGGACCAGCCTCCACCCTAAAACCTCAATCTTGCTTTATATATATTACTGTATTCTGAAACCTTAAACTCTAAGTTTTCCCTCCTGTGATATCACACACTTCTATTCAAAATCCACACCCACAATCCCAGTTCTGTCATTCAATTTTGGAAGCCTTCTCCACAGCCTCAGGTCAAATGCAGTGTTCTCTTGGGGGTCAGTGCCTGTCTGCACAGAAAATCTGAAATTTTCAGCAGCCAGAACTCCAGCACTCTGAGACACATCCTCCCCCCTCAGGCTGCAGGAATGTTTTCTGGGTGTCAGTCCCAATGGATTTATGCAGTTTCGCTGCCACAGCCACATTGCACAGGGAGATCATAAATGGGATTTTGGGGTATTTTCTCTCCAAGGGTGCTGAGGGAACCAAGATGCTCCAGCTGGAGATTTTAGGTGAGAAAGGAAACCAAAGGTATGCTCAAGTTCTTTTTAGAATTAATTTATCCCTCCAAGCAAAAGGAGGGATCCACTGGCAAAGGGAAAGGACAATTCCCAGCCAGCCAAGCCTGCTGACCTCTGACTGTTCCACCTGGAATTAGTTCACCTAAGATTAGTTCACCTAAACCCAGAACCAGAGCTCAGTAAGAAGCCAGGTAACAAAAGATTCCTAATCCTTCTGGAGGCTCTTTTGTCATTAAATCTCTTCATAATTGGCTGTGAATTGGTCACGTAACTCCCCTGACCTCGGGATGGTCAGTGGAGCATTAAGGAAGAAAATTCCTCAGTTTTGGGGCTGTGCCAAATCCTCCTGTGCTGAGAGAGGCAAATCCAGTCCCACTCCTGGGCTGCTCTGCCAACGCTGCTGCTGCAGCCCCAGGGAGCTGCATCTGCACAGGATTTGGATACTGGAATGCTGGCCTGGTCCATAGGCTATTCCACCCTGGTCCATGGACAATCCCAGCCTGGTCCATGGACAATCCCTGCTCTGCTGCATTTATTCCCCTTCCCTTCATGCACAGCCCAGTGCTCATTTGCCCCAACACTGAGACGTGGGCTCATCCACTTCTTTGAGGAGAATCCCAGAGTGGTTTGATTGGGAGGGACCCTAAATCCCATCCAGTGCCAGCCCTGCCATGGCAGGGACACCTCCCACTGTCCCAGGCTGCTCCCAGCCCTGCCCAGCCTGGCCTTGGGCACTGCCAGGGATCCAGGGGCAGCCACAGCTGCTCTGGGCACCCCAAGCCAGGGCCTGCCCACCCTGCCAGGGAACAATTCCCAATTCCCAGTCTCCCATCCATTGCTGCCCTGTGGCACTGGCAGCCATTCCCTGGCTCCTGTCCCTGCAGGCCTTGTCCCCAGTCCCTCTGCAGCTCTCCTGGAGCCCCTTCAGGCCCTGCCAGGGGCTCTGAGCTCTCCCTGGACAATCCCAATTCCCTTGGTGTTTCCCTATAGCCAGGTTCTCCATCACTCCAGTCCTCTCTGTGGCCTCCTCTGGGCTCTCTCCAAGTCCCTGTCCCTGCTCTGTTGGGGGACACAGAGCTGGCCCTGCTGCTCTAAGGGGGGATTCACCAGAGTGGGGCAGAGGGACAGAATCAAAGCTGTTTTGTTCCTCTCTGAAACATCCCAAACTCTACAGGAAGACTTGGATCTTCTCCCAGGAGAGAAGGGCAGCAGGTGCATTCCTTGTATCTGCATCACTGCCATGATTATTCACGTTCGCTCCCTGTGCAATAATTCTATATTTGTGTAGGAATTTCACACTGCAGGGAGGTTTTAAATACTTCTGCTCACTGCAGAGCTGATCCCAGCACGGAATGTACTGGGAAAGGAAAGGAATGAGCACAGTCAGAGGCACAGACCCTGTGAAGCACATCCATGTGTGCACAGCCATGGCCCATAGGAGTTCCAGGAACAGTTTTTGCCTCCAGCTAAATTGGTCCTTACTGGCTCTAAACATGCTCGGGTAAAATATCATCATTTATCTGCATTGCTGAGCTGGTGACATCAGCACAACTCGTTGTGATTTTGGATTCTTTCCCTGCTGACCTCAAGGATTTAATTGGTTGGAAAGGGCTGTGGATTTCTTCTGTCCAGCTGCATTTCCCAGGACAGCTGGGGGGTCTCTGCTGTGCTGGCCCTTGGCTGAGGCAAGAAAAGCCTCAGATAATTAATTATCAGCAGTGTGGAGATAGATTCCTCCTCATTTATTTCAAAATCTGCAGGAGCAGCTCCTTCCCTGGGGCCTCCCCATCCCTAGATCTCTGCCAGGACAAAGATGTCATGACAAGATCCACTGGAGGCTTAAAGCAAGGCAAATATTTGAGTTTAGAATTTTGCCGTTTCCTGATGGGTCCTTTCTATCCCTGAAGGGCCACACAGGGCCAACACAAACTTTTCCTTGTAGAAATATTTGATTTTGTTTGCAGAACTGACCAATTGTTTCTGATTGCAGTGAGATTAAGAGCTATGCAATCCACAGATTTCCTTAAAACTAAGAAAAAATCTCAGTAAATCCTGTTCTTTGACTGCAGATATATAAAAAAAACCAAAAACCCCACGACTTTCTTGATATTAAAAGTGGATTTAAGTTGAAGAGGAATTGCCTTCCTTGCAGGTTTTGGGCTCTACTTTTTCAGTCAGCAGGACAAGCACCCAGCACCGTGTTCTGGCCTCATCATTACTAATTTCAAATTAAGTACATGTAAGAAGCTGAACTAATGGGTAATACAGAAATGGGAGGTTTTATCTCCAACTTTTCCTCAGTCTTTACTGTCTGAAACAGAAGAAATGTAGCTGGCAACTCTCAGGGCAGAGATTTGCTTGGACTAATTTCTGTTTGTATGAGCAAAATCTCAGAGTAATGTGATATAAGGCAGATTGATGTTCGACGGGAGAGGAACAAACATCCTTTGATGTGCTTTTATCCCCTGAGTAAATAACACTAAGAAACTGCAGAGAGTTCTTTAAGACATTTCCTGCTTCTTTCTTGGATCATTCCCACATTAGGGACACTGTGCTCCTTTGAACTCAATTTATATTTCGTTTAGTGGGGTTCAAAAAATCCTTCCAGTTTGAAAATGTAAAATGGGAGGTGAAACAGGACAAGCAGCATGTGGACTGATTGTTCTTCTTATGCTTTTAAAGCCTGTGATTGCTGGATTATTGTTGTAAGAACTGCAAGAGGCAAGAAATCTAAGTCCATATATTAATTTCAAGAAAGGCTTAGTGAGTTTTTTGTAATGCTATCTGAACTCTTGCATTTGGAGAATTCTTTGCTTTCTATATTTATTTATTCCCAGTTGGAACGAGTCTGTAGGGAACACACGTGGCCAAGGAGAACCTGAGCATGAGCTAAGAGACAAACGTAAAACAGGGTCATAAAATCACAGAATTAAGGCTGGAAAAGACCCTTAAGATCATCCAGTCCAACCACCAACCCAGCACTGCCAAGGCCACCACTAAAGCACGTCCCCAAGTGCCACATCCACATCTTTTTTTGACAGTTCCAGGAAGGTGACTGCACTACTACTCTCATCCGTGCTTTAAACAATGAAAAATTTATCCTAATATCCAAGATCCAATATCTGAACCTGCCCTGGTACAGCTTGAAACCATCCAGTGCCTGAAAGATCTGGTAGGAAAGATGACAGAGACTGTTTCCAAAGGCCTGCAGGGACAGGAGCCAGGGAATGGCTGCCAGTGCCAGAGGGCAGGGCTGGATGGGAGATTGGGCAGGAATTGTTCCCTGGCAGGGTGGGCAGGCCCTGGCTTGGGGTGCCCAGAGCAGCTGTGGCTGCCCCTGGATCCCTGGCAGTGCCCAAGGCCAGGCTGGACAGGGCTGGGAGCAGCCTGGGACAGTGGGAGGTGTGGAAGGTGTGGAAGGAGTGCCACTGGATGAACTTTAAGGTCTCTGCAGGGCTGGGAGCAGCCTGGGACGGTGGAAGGTGTGGAAGGGGTGCCACTGGATGAACTTTAAGGTCTCTCCCAACCCAAACCATTCTGGGACTCTGTAAATCTCTGATTTCCAAGAGAAGAACAGGGAACAGAAATACAAGAACCTGTCACAAATTCAGGAATTCAATCTACACGAGACACATCTGGGAGGTGTCTGTACCACCAGGTTCTGATCTTTTCATTGCCCATGATTTTCACTCCAGTCCCCCAAATGTCTTTGTGACGTCACAGCCTGGGAGCTGAATAGTAGCTGTCCCACAGCCTGGGAGCTGAATCATTAAGGCTGGAAAATATCAAATCCAAGCTTTGATCCCCTCCTCGATGGGTCTTTGTCCCAGATCACCAATGCTAGTGCCAAGGGGTGGCAAGGCTGAAACCCCCACCCGCTCCTCCCTCCATCCCAGCACCTGTCAGACCCACCCCAAGCTGAGCCAGACCTTGGAACAGCCATGAAGGAGTTCCAGTTTTAGCTGGGAGTTTAAAACAGGATAAGGGAAGGACTGAGGAAGCAAAGCCAAAGCACAAACCAAGTGTCTGTGCCGCCAAGTCGTGCACACACATCCTTGCTGTGGGCACAGTGCTGGCACAGCCCTCTGTGGGATGGGGCACCACCAAGAGAGGGTTGGTGTTGGAATTATGGCTCCTCCAAGGAGTCAAGACAAGGCTTCTGGGAATTGCAGATCATTTGCTAGACTAGAAACATTCAGAGTAAAAAAAATCTCCCCCTTTTTTCTTCAGATGAAAGGTAAGGAAAGAGGTAAAAGGCTAAAATAATTGGGTAAATTCCCAACCAGCCTTAGGGGGGAATATCTGCTGTCTACAAGGATGCCAAGATTCTCCAAGAAATGGTGTATTGGGTCAACAATTAAAGATCTTCTCCAGACTTATGGATTCTGTGATTCTATGGATCTGTTCTTTGTCTCTTTGCTCATGCTAAGGCTTGTCTTGGGCACATTAAAGATGTCAAGTGCACCAAACCCAGGAGAGCAAGGAGTGAGATCATGGGAAGTGCATGGATATCTCAGCAAGTGCAGTCAGTGTGGGAGAGGAAGGGCAAACTCAGCTAAGAAATGTTACCAAATATTCAGGGATGAGGGGGAAGAGCATCAGCCTGGCTGGAACTCGGGGGAAAACGTTTAACACCTTTGGAACATGGGAGAGACAACTCAGGAGGGCTGCAAGGAATCCCAGAAACACTGAGGGTGGAAAAGGCCTCTCAGATCATCCAGTCCAACTGTTCACCCAGCATTGCCAAGCTCGCTACAAAACTCTGTCCCCCCATGAAAAAGCAATCTGGCTAAAAAGCCAGGACTGCTGTCCCCAAGTGCCACATCCACAAAGGTTTTAAGTCCTTCCAGGGCTGGAAGGAAAGACTCCAGCACTGCCCTGGGCAGCTGGGCCATGGCTGGACAACCCTCTCAGGGAAGAAATTTCCCCAATTTGCAATCTAAACCTCCCCTGGCCCAGCCTGAGGCCGTTCCCTCTCCTCCTGTCCCTGTTCCCTGGAGCACAGCCCGACCCCCCGGCTGTCCCCTCCTGGCAGGAGTTGTGCAGAGCCACAAGGTCCCCCTGAGCCTCCTTTTCTCCAGGCTGAGCCCCTTCCCAGCTCCCTCAGCCTCTCCTGGGGCTCCAGACCCTTCCCCAGCTCTGTTCCCTGTCCTGGACACCCTCAGCCCCTCAGGGTTTTGTGGGAGCCCCAGCACTGACCCCAGGCTGAAGGAGGTGCCTCAGCTCAGGGGTCACTCCCTGCTCTGGGCTGTGGCCACACCATGGCTGCCACAAGTCAGGTGCTGTTGGCCTCCTTGACCACCTGGTTCAGGTTCAGTCGCTGTCACCAGCTCTCCCAGGACCTTTTCCAGCTTTCCAGCCCCTCTTCCCCTTCCCTGGAGCTGCAGGGGGCTGGTGTGACCCAAGGCCAGGACCTGGCCCATGGCCTGGTTGAACCTCTCAAAACTGGGCTCGTCAGCTGAGGGATCCCAGCCTGCTTTTAAACTGCAGAGCAGAACTGAATTTTCCACAGAGTCTGTGCCAGGTATGGAATAATCCTGGGATATCAGCTCCTACAAGCTGGCATTTTATGTTTCATTGGAACAGACTGGAAGGATCCAGCTAATTCAATGATGCCACAAAAGAAAGACTCCCTTTGAACTGTGCTGTTATAACTCATTAGACAAAGTGTCCTTACTTTAATTATTCCAGATGATGGCAAAAAGATTAATTTAATGTTCTACACAAAAGATGTCAAGGTTAATGATTCAATCAGGAACAAAACTGCTGGCAGGGAGAAGCCTCCATATGAGAGCTGTTTTGATCTGAAATGAATAAAAAGAATTAAAAATTTAAGAATTGAGGATGGCACAATAACCCAACCTCCCCCACAAATGCTGTAATTTCCATTGAGGTTCTTCAAGTAAACAAACCTTTGCTCTCCCCATTATATTTTTCTCCAAACAAATTCACTCAGACCTTTATTTATTCCACAAAGTGCTGGAAAAAACATGGAGCTGGTTGCAGGGGGTGGTGTGAAAATCAGCCTGTTCAAGGCAGCGTGTGTCACCCAATCTGTCCCTTGGCTCCGTGCCTGCAGGGGCTGTGCAGAACCAGGCTCAGGGTGGTATTTAAAGCTCTAATTCATCCCACAATCTCAGTACTACAGGAGCTGAGTGGAATGAAGAGTTTTTTCCAATCAAATCTGACTGTCTGTTTTCCATGAGTGAAGAAATCACCGGGTTGAGCACGCCAAGGGGAACTCCCCCACTGTGGGAATTGTCACTGCTCTCTGAGTTTCTCACTTCTGCTTAATTGGAGCAAATCCAGAGGAGGCCACCAGGATATTCAGAGGGATTGAAGAGTTCTGCTGTGAGGAAAGGGTGGGAAAAATGGGAATGTTCAGCCTGGAGAAGATAAACTTTGGGGTGACTTCATTGCAGCCTTGCAGTGCCTGAAGGGAGCTACAAGAAACATGGAGAGAGACAATTTCCAAGGGCCTGGAGTGACAGGACAAGAGGGAATGGCTTCAAACAGAGCAAGAGTAGGGATGGATTGGATATTAGGAAAAAATTCTTGGCTGTGAGGGTGGGGAGGCCAGAACAGCTGTGGCTGGCCCATGGTCCCTGGCAGTGGCCAAGGCCAGGCTGGACAGGGCTGGGAGCAGCCTGGGACAGGTAGAAGGTGTCCCTGCCCATGGCAGGGGTTGGAACTTGGTGGTCTTTAAGATCCCTCCAGCCCAGGCCATTCTATGATCATATTGTTCTAATTAATTATAAAATCACCACTAGTATCCTAATTTTAAACATATGTCTTTAGTGGAGCATTTGAAAGATGTTTAGATGTTTATTTAGAGAGGGATTAAAGCCTCACAGAATCAAAATACTGACATGCTCAAGGCTGGGCTCTAGCCCAGGGATGGTCACCAGGGCCATGCTTTGCCTTGCCCCCATCTGACCTGGATGTGCCACTGCACCAGCTGGGCTTTAGGGAGAACAAGAACCAAGCTCTGGTTCCACAAGCTAAACACGAGGTTTGCCAGGTCCCTAGAATTTTTGAAATTGAATCATAGAACCATGGAATATTCTGAGCTGGAGGCACTCTCCAACAGCTTTGGATCCTTCTGACAGTGTGGTGGCCATTTTTAGTTAAATCTGTAAAAACTGGATGTAAAATATACCATAAAAATATGTAATAAATCTCATTATAAAGCCAAGCACAGCTGATTGGACCTCTGTTCCTTGTTGTTTTTTCCTTCTGGTAAATGTTTGCCCCTTTCATTGTGAAAAGCCCCAACACTTTGTTTTCCTGCTGCATGGTGACAAGGGCCAACCTCTCCCTCCTCTCCTCCCACAAAGGCTTTTGTGTTTCCATGTTGCTAAGGAGGGAAGACCTGGGAGCTCTGTACCTTGTTGGCTTTCCCTTCTCCTCCCTCACACCCCAGAGTGCTTGGAGTGACTTCAGTCTCTATCCCTTGGCAGCCTCCACGAGAAGGAATGGATTCAGCACAGAATTTAATCTGTAGTTAAACAGGCAGACAGAAGGGAATGGGCAGAGGGAAAGGTTTCCAATGCTCTGCTGTGAAACTACAACAATACCTGGTGGAGCTGAGGTGCTGTTGAATTCTCCCACTAAAGAGAGCCCAGGCTGGGGCAGTGCAGGGCAGGGACACCTCCCACTGTCCCAGGCTGCTCCCAGCCCTGCCCAGCCTGGCCTTGGGCACTGCCAGGGATCCAGGGGCAGCCACAGCTGCTCTGGGCACCCCAAGCCAGGGCCTGCCCACCCTGCCAGGGAACAATTCCTGCCCAATCTCCCACCCAGCCCTGCCCTGTGGCACTGGCAGCCATTCCCTGGCTCCTGTCCCTGCAGGCCATCAAACAGTCCCTCTCCCTTTCCATCTTTCTTGCAGGCTCCCTTCAGGCACTGGAAGGCCACAGTGAGGTCACCCCAAAGCTTCTCTTCTCCAGGCTGAACAATCCCAATTCCCTCAGCCTTTCCTTACAGCAGAGCTGCTCCATCAGCAGCAAATCCAGCAGGAAAAACCACCCCAAAGTCCTGAGGGTGCAAGTACAGGACAACCAACCCTGAAACAAACTGCTGGCTCAGCTTCAAAAATGCCTGAGCTTTAGTTAATCTTTTATGATTGATGTTGTCTTTTATTTCCACGTTTTATTGCTTTGTTTTCTGAGGTTTAGGATGGCCTCTAGTGGCTCACAGGACGTGCGAGGTGAGACCCCCTTTGGTTTGGCTGAGCAGAGCAGGCACAGAGCAGGGACACGGGGACAAAGCCAGGCTTTGCTCGGAGAGCAGCCCAGGCTGGCACTGCACAAGCTCCAGACAGCAAATCCTCTCCTTGTCAAATATTAAATATAAATATTAAATATTAGATCAACTTGATAGGAAAAGGGAAATGGGTTTAAGGTGAAGAAGGGAAGATTTAGATGGGATATGGGGAGGAAATTGTTGGCTGTGAGGTGCTGAAGGACTGGCACAGAGCAGCTGGATCCCTGGCAGTGCCCAAGGCCAGGCTGGACAGGGCTTGGAGCAGCCTGGGACAGTGGAAGGTGTCCCTGTCATGGCAGGGGTGGCACTGGTGACTTTAAGTCCTTTCCAACCCAAACCATTCCGTGATAACCTACAAGATGCATTTTTTTCTGTCTGCAAACAAACACTGAGCATTTCCTAGCGGTGACTTTAAAGTCCTTTCCAACCCAAACCATTCCGTGATAACCTACAAGATGCATTTTTCTCTCTGCAAACAAACATTGAGCATTTCCCAGTTATAATTTAATTTCTTCTCTCTGAAAAAGCTGCCTTTGCAGAATCTCTGCCTAATTAGGGCAGCAGGGACGTGATCAGGTTTAAGGTTTGTGTTTAACGGCATCATTTGGGTATGAAATGAGATCACTGAGCTCATTGTGGTCCCAAAAAGACACATTTGAACATCTCCAAGCACTGCTGGGACATTCAGGTACCTGAACATCCCCTGGAGCGTGGCCAGAGGAGTCACAGCCCAATGGGTTCATTGCAAAGCTGGAAATCAGGAGGAAAAGCAGCTCCTGGTGTGGAACTCATCCCAGTTCATCCCTCTGTGGTCAGAATGGAGCAGGAGAGGAGGTGATGGGCATCCCAATCTCCTCTAGAACCCCTGGCTCAGCACATTTCTGTCCCAAGTTTGAGTTGGATTTTCATCACAAAATCACACAGGAATATATTTTTTTCATCAGCAGTTTCCTTTATTTGAGGAAAAAGTGGTGTGAGGGATTACTCCTGCAAAGCCAAATCTTCTCCACATGCTCTGGGAGAGGTTTATGGGGGGAGGGACCCCTGGAGTGACCACCTGGCTCTTCTCCCACAGTCATTTTATGTCACCAACACATTTCTCATGGTCAGTAATGCTAATGCTGCTGTTGGAGATCAACTTGTCAACAGTCATTTTATGTCACCAACACATTTCTCATGGTCAGTAATGCTAATGCTGCTGATGTAGATCAACTTGTCGCCCAAAATTAATCCATGAACACCCTTATTTGTTTCCTGACTTAAAATCCAAATGTTTTTCCATTCATGTTGCCACAACACCATTTTTACACCCCAAACCAAGCCTTATCCAGGCCATGTGGGCGTTCCTGAGGTTTTGAAATGGATTCCCACCCCAAAGTGCATTTTTGTACCTATGGTTCAGCCCACTGGGCCCCCAGTTCTGCCCAGATAACAACAACTTCCTAAACTAAGGAGGGTTTAAGGTGTGTCAGCTGCTCAGCCAACCCACCTCAGCTTGCATTACCTGAGTGACTTCCATAACATTTGGAATTTGCTTGCAGAGGGAGCAGAGTTGTGAGGAGCCCGGAACAACCTCTCACCTGGACAAGGAGTCTCAAGGCAACAACATGACTTGGAAATCTTGCTCTGGGCAATATTTGACGCAAAATATATTCATAGTCCTGGCATTTTATTTCAGCACGTGCACAGCAACAGGTAGGATGGACATTGTGGTGATTTTTTTCGTGGAATGCTCCAGGAAAACGGAAATTTTATTTGAGGTGGAGGGTGAAGATTTTAAAGGGAATTATGAATGTGCATTTATATGTCAAATATATGTCTAAATATTTTTTAAGTTGGGATTAATATTAGCAGAGTGCATTCAGAAATTCCTGAAAATTATCTGTAACTGCACATGCACACAGTGCAGAGGCAGGAACTCAAGGCTGAAGGTAATTAAATACTTTCATTATTACTAAATAATCCACATTGTGGATTATTTTGGGGATGAAAAAGAGAGGAAAAAATCCCAAATAATTAAGACTTGAGCATATCCCCTGTGGTGGGAGGGGAGGTTTGCTGTGTGTTTTCAGAGCTGTAAAAGGGGACAGGAGTGGGGACTGACACAGTCACACACGCTCTGGGTCCTTTGGAATTGGAAGTTGTCCTCACTATTTTTCCCTCTGGGTACCCAAAGGAAGGAGACCTGAATCTTTCAAATCTCTTTCAAACTGAAAAAAGGGAAATTTAGATGGGAGATTGGGCAGGAATTGTTCCCTGGCAGGGTGGGCAGGCCCTGGCTTGGGGTGCCCAGAGCAGCTGTGGCTGCCCCTGGATCCCTGGCAGTGCCCAAGGCCAGGCTGGGCAGGGCTGGGAGCAGCCTGGGACAGTGGGAGGTGTCCCTGCCATGGCAGGGGTGGAATGGGATGGGATTTAAGGTCCCTTCCAACCCAAGCCACTCGGGGATTTCATGAATGTACCTGGATCAGGCAGCAATGAGGCCCAAATTTTTTCCAGGAAGGGTTCAGGGAGAGACTTTTTAACACTTGCTGGGATTGTGCCTTAATTCCAGTATTCGGGTAATCCAAACGCTTTACCTGCGTATCCAAACCCATTATCTGCAGTGATTTCTTTACCCCTGTCTGCAAATATCTAATATCTGAGAGTTGAGCACAAGAAAAAAAATGTGCTTGAAGTTTCTTCCTACATAAACCTGTCTTGATGCTTCAGCACTCAGGGGTAAAACTGCAGTTGAGTTTAGGAACACAAGAATATAAAAATTATTGTGGTGTAGGAAATAAGTCCTAGAAAAAAAGGTTTCATTGCACTTTTAAAGCCCTAAACCTCCCAAATTTCTCTCACATAAAGGTTCTACCAAAATCTGACATCTTAAAATGCTAGAATTAGATGACTAAAGCAACAGCCATGGGGTGGAAATTCAGAATGGTAAGGAAAAAAAAAAACCCAAAAAGAGAAACTCTTTACATGAGGTTATAAAACAAACAAAAAAGAAGTTGAAATCCAGACTGGTTGGTTGGGGCTCGGAGCAACCTGGGACAGTGGAAGGTGTCCCTGCCTGTGGCAGGGGTGGGCTGGATGAGCGCTAGGGTCCTTTCCAACCCAATTCTTCCTAGGATTCTATAAATACACAAATTATTGCAGAGAAGCCTCTGACTCCTGTTGGGCTGCTCCCTCCAATGTGCCTCCCAGTCCTGACAGTGAAGGATTCTTTGGGCAAGAGGGATTCCAGTCCCTGGCTGGAGCAGTCATGGCTCTGCTACATCCAGTGGCTGTGTTTGGAGCAGATGGATCAGCAGGCCTGGTTCAGATAAAAGACCCCAAAAGAAAAGCAGCAAGATCAAATCTCCAAAATCACACAGAATCCCAGAATATCTTGAGCTGGAAGGGACCCTCAAGGACCATCAGTGCAGACACCCCAACAACCCCACCCTGAGCATCCCTGAGGGCTCCTGGAGCTCTGGCAGCCTTAGGACCTTTCTCTGGGGAGCCTGGGTAGAGCCCAGCACTCTCAGGGGTAATTCATTAAATCAATCAATTAATTCACTGAAAAAAAGGAAAAAAAAAACCCAAATTACAAAAGTCTTCAGAATCCCAGAATATCTTGAGCTGGAAGGGACCCTCAAGGACCATCAGTGCAGACACCCCAACAACCCCACCCTGAGCATCCCTGAGGGCTCCTGGAGCTCTGGCAGCCTTGGGACCTTTCCCTGGGGAGCCTGGGTAGAGCCCAGCACTCTCAGGGGTAATTCATTAAATCAATCAATTAATTCACTGAAAAAAAGGAAAAAAAAAACCCAAATTACAAAAGTCTTCTCCTCACATTCCCAGTCCTGGTTGCTGAGCCCTCTCTTTTCCCAGCAGGTCTCAGGAGGCTGGTGCCTGGCGTGAGGGACGTGGTGAAACTGCCAGAGGCCAAACTCTCCTTGTTGGGATCTGTGGCAGTGTCAGAAGAGAACTGTGGGTCTGAAACGGGCACAGGGATAGCCCTGGGTGACAGATTTCTGCCCTGGTCCCCTGTCCTTGGGCAAAGCACCGAGGTTGAGTTGGCCCCACAGCCCCTCAACCCCTCGCTGGTGCTCGCAGAGCCCTCGAGCCGCGGCCCAAAGCCCCCCATGACACAAAGGGCACACACATCACTGTCCCTCCGCCACCAGGGTGGCAGTGGGGACCCTCCCCAGCCTCCCCCTGCTGCAGCCCCTCATGCTGAAGGATCTTCTCTCCTCCCAGCCCTGCGCATCTCCATCAATGCCAGAGCCCGGGGGCTCCAGCGCAGGAGGAGCAGAACTTGGGACCCTTCTGATGCCGCCCTTCGGGCACTGACAGGTCTGGTGGCACCTGGCACTGGGGACACTGGGGATCCTGGAGGGACCCTCTCATTCCTTGGCCCCAAGGGGCTGCCCAGACCCACTGGGTACGTGAGGATTGAGTGCAAGAGGCCGCTGAGCCCCAAGGACACCTCTGGGATGGACATCCTGTCCTGGCTGCACAACATCACAGCAGGTGAGGGATTTATGGATTTATTAAGAGTGATCAGCTGATTCTTTTATTTGTTTAATGTTTGAAACAGTTTATCTGGGGGCAGATCATCATCCTTCTAGTGGAAGGCCAAGGAATGAGATGATCTTTAAGGTTTCTTTCAACCCAACCCATTCTGGGATCCTGTGAACTCTGTCTTCCTTCAGAAGTGTTTTCTCTCCTCTCCCATTCTCACCTGAAATGTGTTCATACCCCTTAAACCAGGGCAGTTTCACATGATTTTCTGGAAACTTTTCCTCTGTGGTGCATTATCTGTGTCTGGTTACTCCCTCAGAAACTCTCCGTGGGCTGTGGAATTGTTTCTGCTCTTCCTTGCAGGCTCTGGATTCTCCCCACACAGATCAAGGGATGTTGGGGGTCGCTCAACAGCCAAAGATTTTTGTTTGAGCACCCACTCACAGGAAGCATTGTCCAGATTCTCCTTTTAGCTCTCAGCATTACGTCATGTTCTAATTTTAGGGAGTCACCTGCGTCACAGGGGGGTTTGGGTGTGGGGTGCCCCTGGCAGAGGAGCTGCTGAGAGGATTTATGTTCACACAGCAGTGATAAACTGAGACAATGCCCTAATCCAGAAATAAAGGAGAATAAAATAGGGGGAACCACTTCTTTCCACAGCCCCGGGATGGTTTGGATTTCAAATGCAGTTCTCAGTTAATGCCAGCAGAAGGAAGTATTTGGTTACAAAACCAACTGGTAAAACCTGATAAATCAGAGTTTAGCGAACGTTCACTGACATGGGACAGGCAAAGAATGAAAGTTGTTATGAATTCCTTCTCAAGCTGCTTCATTCCCACTGAGCTTTCCTTTGCCATAGCAGCACAAGTGCAGGAAATATCCCTGTTTCAGAGCTGAAGTTCTCTTAAAGAAGTTAATTCTTGGTTCAAATGGCATGTTTAAAAAGGAAATTATAAATTAACCCACAGCTTTTCTTAAGGTGCTGCATTCCTCCAAAACCATTAAAGCTTTCCCTTCACTTTCATTTACTGGTGAAATCAGGAGTGTGTGCAGGCAGGTGTCCCTGCCAGGGAGGTGCAAACACCCAGTTCTGATAAAAGGAAACTATTCTGGCTTATGTAAACGTGACTGCAGACACATCATGAAAGAACAGCTCTTGTTTCAAGGGCTCTCATGTAATCCTCTGCAGTAACCATCACCTTTGTATCACGAAGGTGTTTGGCGTAGAATCTATTGCCACAAGGAGGTTTTGCCTGCAAAAATTAATTGAAATCTTAATTTCTAACAGTATCAGGCCTCCTTCTTGGTGCAGGTGTGTGTGGAGCTCTTCCATCCAGGATTTTGAGACTCAAACTAAAATAAGCAGAGTCCACTGGGCTCTTTGTACTTAAAATTCCAAGTGAAAACAGGGTGGGTTGTGCCTTTTTGCTTAACCTTGGAGACCCCCAGAATCATCCCCAAAGCTCCTTTGTTTCAATTTTATTATTTTATTTACATCTGGTTTGTTTACCTCCAAAGCTGGGATGATTCCTTTCCAAAGTTGGGATGATTTTTCCGCTCCCCTCCAATTTATCAACCTTTTTTACGCAGGAAGATGAAACCAAAGACAGATCACGTCAAAGAGGCGACCCAGGCAGAAATGAGTCGTGAATCACAAATTGTTTCTCCCTTAGTAACACTTGAGGAAAGGTCAAGGATGTTCAATTTACCCAATTCTTGCACAACCAGGCAGGAATGGGCCCACGTCAGTCCCTCACATCGTGACAGGTGTGCTTGAGGTAATTTCAGCAGCTCTGGGAGGAACTTTGAATCTTTCTGTGTTATCCAAGCAAGAGGGTCTTTGTGTCACAGAAATTTTACAGAGAAATAGCATTTGTGTGAATGAATCCAGACTTCTAAAACCTATTTAGTTCCTCAATTAAGAAAACTGAGTTTACATTAATTTTGTTGTTAATGTATATGCTGGTGTTTACTGGTTCTTTATGTGTGAAAAAATATATTTTTAATATAAATTATCTCCAGCATTTACAAAAAAGCCTTTGGATATTCAAAGCAGAACTGTCCCCTACAAGTTGTACAAGTATAAAATAACTTTTCAACCAAATCAAACGGAACATTTAATTAATAACTCATAAAAACCTCCAGCTGAATGAATTAGAATTGGTTTCCAGAGAATTTCCAGGTCATCCAGAAAATATTTATTTTTCTTCAGGCATCTGTTGGAAAACTGTCCCTCTAGGCCTAGAACTGAGCTGATGATGAAACCTCTCCATTAGGGATTGAAAAGGTTTTGGGCCTTTCCTGAGTGCAGTTTTGTGAGAATTAAATAAAAAATGATGGAAAATGCAAATAAGAATTTATTTCTTTTTCCTGGGCTCACCTTGAACAAGAAATGTTGGGTTTGGAAGAGGTGTGAGAGGAAGGAGGAGCAGGATTCTGGAAAGAGAACAGGGACAAGACTTGAGGGATGAAGGAACACAAAGCCAAGGAGAGTCTGTTCACCTGTAGCTCAATCCTGATCAAGAATCAGAAGGATAAAGCACCAAACTCAGTATTAGTGATGGCTCCAAATAATTGGAAACCTTTTTAATTCCCCTCTGGAATCTGGGGTGTGTCAATTCCTCCTTAAACTTTATCTATCCTTAAACTACCCATGGATCTGGAAAAGCAACACGTGGATTTGCTGGATTTTGCCACTTTATCCATGGGTTTACCCCTGGGCATTCCCTCAGAGAATTTCTCCTGAATCCCTTTGTCCATTCTCCAGGGCAGGAAATCCCAGGGGATGGCTGAGTCCGTGCCAAGTTTGCACTTTTGGCAGTGGATGTACCTTTGATCCCGAGGAACGAGTGCTGGGAAGGAAGGAAGGATGATCCCAAGGGGCTTTTCTTATCAATCACCCCGAGCTCTTGCTGCTCCCAGCGACCCACAAAGAGCATCAGGAAATGTTTGCTCTTTGTCATTCAGACCAGAGCTGTGCCACTGAAATGTAAACTCCAAGCCCAGCCAAACTCCTGTCTCCGCGTCCACCCTGAACTTAAATATCTGCGAGATGAATGTGTGATTGTGGCCTCCAAGGGTGTAGACCTGTCCCCATTCCTGCTCATTTCATGCTCAGATTCACTCCCGCTGACCTTTTCAAGCAGAGAGTTTCTTATTTGCCTTCCCTAGAGGGAAAGTACCAGGTTCTAATTTGAAAATCCTCGGGCTGTCAGGTACAGGTGTGGCCCAAGCCTCCACCAAGGGCTGGCGTTATGCAAGGGGTTGGAGTTTAAGAGCATTTCCCCCTTGACCATCGCACTCATCGTGTCCCCTCCCGTGTGAGGGTCACTCCTGTGCTGCCCAGAGCTGCACATCCCCAAAGGGAATTAGGGAAAATCTCTAATCTTGTCAGAAAATTCTAATCTTGTGAGGAAAAAAAGGGATGGATTGGACGATAAATTTATCCCGATCGAAGATGAAGGTTTTGTGTGTTGTCATTGTATTGTGCTGCTGTTTTGGTAAGTCAAATTTATTTAATTAGTTAGTTTATTAAATACTTTATTTAATTATTAATAGAAAAAAATACCTAATTTACTTTTTTATTAGAAAAACTGTGTCAGTATATTTTTCTGCAGTTGAACAGACTTTGTATATTAAATTATGACCTCTAAAATGAAAAGTAGGTATTATTCCCATCTTCAAACAACATTCATGATTAAATCTATCCAGAATTTGTGATAAAACTGAAAAACCACAAATCACTTTGGAGTGATGGGCTGATCTTGCTCATGGTCTTGCCAGATTTTAGCACTTCTACTCATCAGTTAAAAGAAGAAAATAAGAGAGAGGACAACAGTTATTTTTCAGATTTATTGAATATAAGTGCAGAGGAATTGCCAAAGCTGAGCTGATCTAATTTCATGGAGCAAAAGCCAAAATAGAAATTGCAACATTTGTTTTAGCACGCTAAGTTGATTTTGTTTTCTGAAAAAGATGAATGAGACGTTAATATTTACTTTATAAACGGCTCATCTACATTCCTCACTTGAGTTTTGAAATCATAAAAAAAGGGGGGGGGGGGAACTCCAAATCATAATTTTTAACAGAAAATAATCAAGATAAAAGTGTTAGAGAGTTTTACAGTATTTTCCAGTTGTATATTTTTTGAAAAAATGGGTAAAAATGACAATACTAATGGCAAGGAAATGACAGAGGGTCTGGAGTGCTTCAGTCTCTGAAATTATATTTCTTATAACATGAAAATTAGCTTTGGAAATGTCTCTGAATTTAAAATCTAGAAGGCATTTAATCATTTAAAATTTCAATTTTTTTTTTCAATTGAGCAGGAATTATTTGATTTCTATATGGAAAAGCAGTTTTGTGGTAGTGGTTACTCAAAGGTTTATAAATTTCATATTATGGAATAAATAGGACACTTAGGACTTGAAGTGCCAGTGACTTACAGAAATCCCCCTAGTTAATTAATTAATTAATTAATTAAAATTACTAGAGACATTTTAAGTGCATTGGTGCCAACATATAAAGTGTCTGTGTTCACACAACCAGCAGCTTATTTTAAATTAGCTTTAAATTAAATGCTATTAAGGCTGTTTTAGTTCTGAATTAGAGGGGAAACACTGGAGCTAAACATTGTTTTGAAATACACAGGCTCAAAAACACTTGGAGTTTTTAATATTAATAGAATTATGTTAATTTCAATTAATTTACCATGTCTTGGTAAGATTTAGGCTGATTTTGTCTGAGCTGGTGAATAAAAATCTGCATGAGGATTCCTGCCCAGAGCCAGATTTTAAGTGCAGGTGAAAATATTTCATTTTCCCCACTGCACTGCAAAAGAAATCCAGCTTTGGAAACTCCTGTTAGGAATTTCTGACTGGGATCAGGAAATTCCTGCTGTTCCAGTGAGAAAACTTCAATATTTTGGTGAATTATTGGTGGATTGGTGTTCCTTTAGAAGGACAAGGGTCATTTATTCTAGAGTTTGCAATTCAATCTGAATATTTTAATGTCTGCAAAATTACTGCTGAAATATGAATATATCAAATTAGTGTTAGAAATGTGTGGTTCCAGGTTGATTTCCAGAGGAGTTTGGGATACAGAGAGGTGGGATATGGAGAGTTTAGCTCTGTGCATCACCAGATCCCTCTGCCAGGGCAATGTTTGGTCCCCTCTTTCAGTATTCTGAAAAATCCCTGAAAATAAGTCTATTAGGCATGGCCAGGAATGGCTTAAAACTTCCAGGTAGTACAGAAAAAAAAGGAGGAATTTAACCATTCTCTAGATATTTATATAGAAAATAATGTATATGTTAATACAGAAAATGATATATAAAAATATAAATGCACCAAGGTACAGGGGTTCCAGTATTACGCATTTTAGGAAAAAAATATTACTTATTACTGACATTTATAGAGATGTGTATACTTTTTTGAATAAGAAATATATATTTATATATACACATTTATAGGTATAGTTATAGCTATATTCATATTTATAGTTATAATTATAGCTATAGTTAGTTATAGTTATATATTCTTATATTTATATTCCCATTTATATAAAAATTTACATTTACATTTATTTATATTTGTATATATTATATATATATATATATTTTTTTTTTTTTTAAATAACATGGAATGTTTTGGATTGGAAAGGATCTTAAAGCCCACCCAGTGCCAGCCCTGCCATGGCAGGGACACCTCCCACTGTCCCAGGCTGCTCCCAGCCCTGCCCAGCCTGGCCTTGGGCACTGCCAGGGATCCAGGGGCAGCCACAGCTGCTCTGGGCACCCCAAGCCAGGGCCTGCCCACCCTCACAGGGAACAATTCCTGCCCAATCTCCCATCCAGCCCTGCCCTCTGGCACTGGCAGCCATTCCCTCTGTCCTATCACTCCAAAGTTTTTATGTGCTTCCTTAATTCTGAAAACTCTGCAGTGTTCAATACTGTGACCATTAATGTGAGTACAAAAGACAAGGACATGTCTGTGAGTAGAAACAAAGCTTGAGGAGCTACTATCAATTTACTCATTGCCACACTGGCTGCCCCCTCCTTTCTCTGACTCCTCTCTGACCTTCCATTCTGTTCTAACATTAATATTGCCACACCTGTTATTTGTAATATTCTGCTCTTTTCTAAGTCCTCTCATGCACAAAATACCGGAGCATCACTTGATTGAGTCTGGAATCCAGAAAGACAACAGAGATTTAGGAATGGGGAAGAGATGGGGCATTATTTTTATATATAACAGACAGAGCTGGGCCTTGCTCTGGGCTGGATCATGGGTGACATTCAGTCCTGCTGAGAGGGACAGCTCAGAGCTGTGCTTTGCACAGTGTCCATGTGGCCACACAGCCCCTGACAGCACAGGTGGCTCACAGCCAGGTGGGTGCACAGCAAACTCAGGGAGTGCAGGTAGAACAGATACCTGCAAAAAACCCACAGAAACTCTTCCATTGTCCAGCTGGTGAGTTGTGACAACAAAGAGATTTGGTGTGACTCTGCCTGGCTCAGGTGAGACCCCACCTGCAGAGCTGCCTCCAGCCTGGGGGTCCCAGCACAGGAAAGAGTCCAGAGGAGGCTCCAGGAGGATCAAAGGGATAGAGCAGCCTGGCTGGGAGAACTGGGGTTCTTCAGTCTGGAGAAGAGAAGCTTTGGGGTGACCCCTGTGCCCTTCCAGAACCTGAAGGGAGCCAACAAGAAAGATGGGGAGAGAGAGAGAGACAATTTCCAAGGGCCTGGAGTGACAGGATGAGGGGGAATGGCTTCAAAGTGATAGAGATGAGATATTAGGGAAAATTCAGAGGGTAATGAGGCCCTGGCACAGATTGCCCAGAGCAGCTGTGGTTGCCCTATTCCCTGCCCTGGAAGTGTCCAAGGCCAGGGTTGACAGGGTTTGGAGTAACCTGGGATGGTGGAAGGTGGGGATGAAACAAGATGGGGCTAAGGCAGGGAGGAACCAAACTATGGCTGAACTACAATTCCATGAAGTTGCTGGTGAGGATGCTGGGATGTGATAGTGATTCCTTCCATTTAAAAGAGCTTGGTCTGAGTCCCCCTCTCCCTTTCTCCATCCTCCCTCTCCTAACGGCACTACCTGAGGCAGGATGCCAGCCCTGCTCATTTCCTGGTGGGTGTCAGGCCCAAGCATTACTAACGAGCCTGGAATGCTTTACCAGAAGAGAATCTCCTGAGGTGACACAACCAACCTGACAGGGGAGAGACTGGGGTGTGATTTCAGTGACAGATTATTAATAGAACAAGCCCCTCCTTAGAACCACACCATAGAGATAGTTCGGAACATTTGTGTGCACCTCAGGGGAAAAGGGGAATTTAATTGGGGTGACAAACCCATGGCTATTGTGTTGTCGTCACTGAAAGAGCCACGGATGAATAGCAGATTTTTTTAGGTGTTGCCTATTCAGAAAGCATGAAAAATACAGAGCATGAATATGTAATGGTTATGTAAAAAGCAGCTGGAAAAATGGTGGACTTGTTCAGAGTGTTTTTCTTGACCCCTATATTCACCTATTAAGATATCTACTACTCCTTTGAAATCTGGGAATTACAGACATGACTGATGTCCCTCAGTGAAATATATATTTAAATCCCCAAACAGCTCAATGTTCTTGAGAAGCTGTTCCAGAAAACTCTGAACAGCTAGTCTTTGACCCTCTTTTCCATGGAAAACTTGGGACAACAAAATGTGATTTCTCATTGCAAAGGGAGAAGTTTGGGGAGTTCTCTGCTAACTAGCTTTACTGCAAAAAGCAGAAGAATCTTAAAACTAATTACTAAATAAGAACAAGACCATATAAAATAATTAAGTCTTAAGAAGTAAGAAAAGGAACAAACTGGTATAGCCTGATTCAATTTCCTTTTTGACAAAAGGTTTCAGCCAAAGAGAAACCCTCAGCTGAACTAAGAATTTAATCAGAGAATAAATTTTAACAGTGATTGACATAACACTTTCCTAAAAGAAGAAACCATCCAGGATAGAGGCAAATCCTCATAGATATCTGTTACTCTTCTTTTCTGGGTTTGGATGAGAAAACTTGGATTAAAAATACGTAACAATTAATGCCTAGCAGTAAGTGAGATTACATTTTAAGTACCATCAGTTCTCCACCTAAGTTGCTTCTAAATAATTTGAAATCTTATCTGTGAAATTATAAAAGTTAGGAGTCTTGCAAATATTTTGGAAGAATGGATTAGAATGAAAATTATTTGGAGAAAAAAAAAGAATGGCTCTTCTGAATTGCAGTGGGGGAAATTGGGATACCTTGCATATGTGAATGCACGTTTTCAGCTACAAAGAACATTCTGGTTGTACTGTTCTCTGAAGATCTCTTCAGAGAACCTCCACCTGGACAGGTCTACTGATTTGAATTCATGAAGGAACAGATAAAGTGCAAGAGGTTTAGTGATAACAGCATTGTTGAAGGGGTAAAGGTCCAGTAATCACTCAACCTGTTGGACTGAGTCCAGAGGAGGCCCCCAAGGTGAGCAAAATGACAGAGCAGCTCTCATATGGAGCCAGGCTGAGAAAACAGGGATTGTCCAGCCTGTGGATGAGATGGCTCCAGGGAGAACTTAAAAATAGATCTTCCAAGTACCTAAAAGGGCTCCAAGAGAGCTGGAGAGGGACTTGGGACAAGGGATGGAGGGAGAGGACATAGGGGAATGGCTTCAAGCTTAGAGGGGGTTAATTTAGGACGGTATTAGGAAGGAATTGTTCCCTGTGATGGTGGTGGCATAGGTTGCCTAGAGCAGCTGTGTCTGCCCCTGGACCCCTGGAAGTGTCCAAGGCCACGTTGGATGGCACTTTGAGCAACATGGATTAGTAGATGTTCCTCCCCATGGCAGGGGGTGGAACAAAAGAATTTTCTGTATCCCTTCCAACACAAAGCATTCTGTTACTCTATACTAACGAAATATAAAGCAGTTCTTGATCAGTATATGATTCTACAGTCTCTTCATTTATTAATATTGGCAAAATGTAAATACAGGGACATATTACCAAAAACTCTGGAAAAACAAATTTCTAAAGTGTGATAAATACAAACAGAAAAATGTAGTAAAAGAGTATTCAGGAAAAAAAAAAAAGGATAGACAGGAACTCATTTGAATAATAATTTGAATAATACAGAGAATTAAGAAGAGCTGAGGTTTTAAAAATCTATCTGAAAAAACAATTTCTGTAACAGGAAATTCACACCAAAACGGTACTAATTGGACAACAGACAACACAGAAGGAATTATATCAAATAATGGCATGAAAACAACATCTCCTGCACATCTGAGAAAGGAGAAAACACCCACAAGAAAAATGATATCCGAGAAAGAAGAGAGCTCAAACACAACCCATGGGAAAACAACAATTTCAGAAACATCCATGACAATGGAATCATTGACCTCGAGTGCTCAGGCCACACTGACTACTGAGTTTACGACACCAGACTCTTCCACTACAGCTGAAACGTCTCCATTGGGGACAACCTCCACAGTGTTCTCCACAGTGGAACAAACCTCCACCGTAAAGACTTCACCCACAACAACAATGCAATCCAGCCCCACGGAGAGTTCCGTAGGTTCACAGGTTACCACTGCAGCAACAGAGCCAACAACCGCGAGCAGCACGGTCTTCGCCCAAACGTCGACCTCTGCTTCTGCGTCAAGACCAACTTCTGCCACCACTTCAGCTGTTCCACTGAGCTCTACTCTTGAGACAACTGCCCCGTCTCTCACCACAGCTAAAGCTACCACCAGCACCGTAGTCGAGACTGCCTCCTCAGCCGCTGATCTGGGCACATCCACCGTTGGGTCAACCACTGTGTCTAGCACCACAAGGACGGAAGTCCGGGAAGGCACCACCTCAGGTGTGCAATCCACATCTCAGCCTGAGTCTACGGCTTCAGCGTCCTCAGCTCATTCAGAGACGTCTTTACTTGTGACAAGCTCCGCAATCCTGGTGACCACAGCAGAAAGCTCCAGTGTGACAACTTCAGCCACCACTCCAGTCCTATCGAGCCCGGCGGAGACATCCACTCGTGAGCAGGTCACCACGGAAGGGACAGAAACATCAGTGACTTTGGTGGCGCGTGCACAAACATCATCTGCAGCTCCTGGGACAAGCCCAACTTCTGCCAGTGCCTCTTCTCTTCCTACGACCTCTGTTCTGGAGACCAGTTCACCAGGTCTCACCGCAACTACAAGCCCCACCACGCTGTCGGAGACAACCTCTACTGCTGCTTCTATTACATCACCTTTAACCTCGGAGTCCAGCACTGTGCCCACCTCCTTGACCACAGGATTCTCTACCTCGAGTGCTCAGGCCACATTGTCTCCCGAGTCTACGTCTCCAGCCTCTTCCACTAGAGCTGACACGTCTCCATTGGGGACAACCTCCACAGTGTTCTCCACAGTGGAACAAACCTCCACCGTAAAGACTTCACCCACAACAACAATGCAATCCAGCCCCACGGAGAGTTCCGTAGGTTCACAGGTTACCACTGCAGCAACAGAGCCAACAACCGCGAGCAGCACGGTCTTCGCCCAAACGTCGACCTCTGCTTCTGCGTCAAGACCAACTTCTGCCACCACTTCAGCTGTTCCGCTGAGCTCTACTCTTGAGACAACTGCCACATCTCTCACCACAGCTAAAGCCACCACCAGCACCGTAGTCGAGACTGCCTCCTCAGCCGCTGATCTGGGCACATCCACCGTTGGGTCAACCACTGTGTCTAGCACCACAAGGAGGGAAGGCACCACCTCAGGTGTGCAATCCACATCTCAGCCTGAGTCTACGGCTTCAGCGTCCTCAGCTCATGCAGAGACGTCTTCACTTGTGACAAGCTCCGCAATCCTGGTGACCACAGCAGAAAGCTCCAGTGTGACAACTTCAGCCACCACTCCAGTCCTATCGAGCCCGGCGGAGACATCCACTCGTGAGCAGGTCACCACGGAAGGGACAGAAACATCAGTGACTTTGGTGGCGCGTGCACAAACATCATCTGCAGCTCCTGGGACAAGCCCAACTTCTGCCAGTGCCTCTTCTCTTCCTACGACCTCTGTTCTGGAGACCAGTTCACCAGGTCTCACCGCAACTACAAGCCCCACCACGCTGTCGGAGACAACCTCTACTGCTGCTTCTATTACATCACCTTTAACCTCGGAGTCCAGCACTGTGCCCACCTCCTTGACCACAGGATTCTCCACCTCGAGTGCTCAGGCCACATTGTCTCCCGAGTCTACGTCTCCAGCCTCTTCCACTAGAGCTGACACGTCTCCATTGGGGACAACCTCCACAGTGTTCTCCACAGTGGAACAAACCTCCACCGTAAAGACTTCACCCACAACAACAATGCAATCCAGCCCCACGGAGAGTTCCCTAGGTTCACAGGTTACCACTGCAGCAACAGAGCCAACAACCGCGAGCAGCACGGTCTTCGCCCAAACGTCGACCTCTGCTTCTGCGTCAAGACCAACTTCTGCCACCACTTCAGCTGTTCCGCTGAGCTCTACTCTTGAGACAACTGCCACATCTCTCACCACAGCTAAAGCGCCACCACTCCAGACCAGTCGAGC
>NW_024358058.1:1743726-1749997 GCF_014805655.1 Passer montanus
GTCAAGACCAACTTCTGCCACCACTTCAGCTGTTCCGCTGAGCTCTACTCTTGAGACAACTGCCCCGTCTCTCACCACAGCTAAAGCTACCACCAGCACCGTAGTCGAGACTGCCTCCTCAGCCGCTGATCTGGGCACATCCACCGTTGGGTCAACCACTGTGTCTAGCACCACAAGGAGGGAAGGCACCACCTCAGGTGTGCAATCCACATCTCAGCCTGAGTCTACGGCTTCAGCGTCCTCAGCTCATGCAGAGACGTCTTCACTTGTGACAAGCTCCGCAATCCTGGTGACCACAGCAGAAAGCTCCAGTGTGACAACTTCAGCCACCACTCCAGTCCTATCGAGCCCGGCTGAGACATCCACTCGTGAGCAGGTCACCACGGAAGGGACAGAAACATCAGTGACTTTGGTGGCGCGTGCACAAACATCATCTGCAGCTCCTGGGACAAGCCCAGCCTCATCTCTTCCTACGAGCTCTGTTCTGGAGACCAGTTCACCAGGTCTCACCGCAACTACAAGCCCCACCACGCTGTCGGAGACAACCTCTACTGCTGCTTCTATTACATCACCTTTAACCTCGGAGTCCAGCACTGTGCCCACCTCCTTGACCACAGCATTCTCCCCCTCGAGTGCTCAGGCCACATTGTCACCCGAGTCTACGTCTCCAGCCTCTTCCACTAGAGTTGAAACGTCTCCATTGGGGACAACCTCCACAGTGTTCTCCACAGTGGAACAAACCTCCACCGTAAAGACTTCACCCACGACAACAATGCAATCCAGCCCCACGGAGAGTTCCGTAGGTTCACAGGTTACCACTGCAGCAACAGAGCCAACAACCGCGAGCAGCACAGTCTTCGCCCAAACGTCGACCTCTGCTTCTGCGTCAAGACCAACTTCTGCCACCACTTCAGCTGTTCCGCTGAGCTCTACTCTTGAGACAACTGCCACATCTCTCACCACAGCTAAAGCTACCACCAGCACCGTAGTCGAGACTGCCTCCTCAGCCGCTGATCTGGGCACATCCACCGTTGGGTCAACCACTGTGTCTAGCACCACAAGGAGGGAAGGCACCACCTCAGGTGTGCAATCCACATCTCAGCCTGAGTCTACGGCTTCAGCGTCCTCAGCTCATGCAGAGACGTCTTCACTTGTGACAAGCTCCGCAATCCTGGTGACCACAGCAGAAAGCTCCAGTGTGACAACTTCAGCCACCACTCCAGTCCTATCGAGCCCGGCTGAGACATCCACTCGTGAGCAGGTCACCACGGAAGGGACAGAAACATCAGTGACTTTGGTGGCGCGTGCACAAACATCATCTGCAGCTCCTGGGACAAGCCCAACTTCTGCCAGTGCCTCTTCTCTTCCTACGACCTCTGTTCTGGAGACCAGTTCACCAGGTCTCACCGCAACTACAAGCCCCACCACGCTGTCGGAGACAACCTCTACTGCTGCTTCTATTACATCACCTTTAACCTCGGAGTCCAGCACTGTGCCCACCTCCTTGACCACAGGATTCTCCACCTCGAGTGCTCAGGCCACATTGTCTCCCGAGTCTACGTCTCCAGCCTCTTCCACTAGAGCTGACACGTCTCCATTGGGGACAACCTCCACAGTGTTCTCCACAGTGGAACAAACCTCCACCGTAAAGACTTCACCCACAACAACAATGCAATCCAGCCCCACGGAGAGTTCCCTAGGTTCACAGGTTACCACTGCAGCAACAGAGCCAACAACCGCGAGCAGCACGGTCTTCGCCCAAACGTCGACCTCTGCTTCTGCGTCAAGACCAACTTCTGCCACCACTTCAGCTGTTCCGCTGAGCTCTACTCTTGAGACAACTGCCACATCTCTCACCACAGCTAAAGCTACCACCAGCACCGTAGTCGAGACTGCCTCCTCAGCCGCTGATCTGGGCACATCCACCGTTGGGTCAACCACTGTGTCTAGCACCACAAGGAGGGAAGGCACCACCTCAGGTGTGCAATCCACATCTCAGCCTGAGTCTACGGCTTCAGCGTCCTCAGCTCATGCAGAGACGTCTTCACTTGTGACAAGCTCCGCAATCCTGGTGACCACAGCAGAAAGCTCCAGTGTGACAACTTCAGCCACCACTCCAGTCCTATCGAGCCCGGCGGAGACATCCACTCGTGAGCAGGTCACCACGGAAGGGACAGAAACATCAGTGACTTTGGTGGCGCGTGCACAAACATCATCTGCAGCTCCTGGGACAAGCCCAACTTCTGCCAGTGCCTCTTCTCTTCCTACGACCTCTGTTCTGGAGACCAGTTCACCAGGTCTCACCGCAACTACAAGCCCCACCACGCTGTCGGAGACAACCTCTACTGCTGCTTCTATTACATCACCTTTAACCTCGGAGTCCAGCACTGTGCCCACCTCCTTGACCACAGGATTCTCCACCTCGAGTGCTCAAATTTTAACAGTGATTGACATAACAGCCCCACCACGCTGTCTGAGACATCCGCTACTACTGCTGCTACGTCAACTTTAACCTCTGAGCCAAAAACATCTCCACTTGCGACAACTTCCAGAATCCTTTCTGCCACAGCAGAAAGCTCCAGTCTGACGACTTCAGCCACCACTCCAGTCCAGTCCAGCCTGGCTGAGACATCCACTCGTGAGCAGGTCACCACGGAAGGGACAGAAACATCGGTGACCTCTGTGGTGCGTGCACAAACAACATCTGCAGCTCCTGGGACAAGCCCAAGTTCTGCCAGTGCCTCTTCTCTTCCTACGAGCTCTGTTCTGGAGACCACTTCACCAGGTCTCACCACAACTACGAGCACCACCACCCGGTTGGAGACAAGCTCTTCTGCTGCTGCTACGTCAAGTTTGACCTCTGAGCCAGAAACATCTCCACTTGCGACAACCTCCACTGTCCTGTCAACCATAGTAGAAAGCTCCAGCGTAAAGACTTCTGCCACCACTGCATTCCAATCCAGCCCTGCTGGAACATCCCCTGTTGCGTATGTACCAATGCCAGTGACAAAGATAAGAGCTGCGACCACCAGCGGCTTTGCCCAAACGGTGTCCTCTGCTCCTGGGCCAGGACCAACTTCTGCCAGCACTTCTGCTCTTCCTCTCAGCTCTACTCTGGAGATCACTTCCCCAACTTTCACCACAACTACACCCACCAGGAGTAGTGCTCTTGAGACAACCTCCTCAGCTGCTGGTCTGGCCACATCGCCTGTGGAGTCCACCACAGTGTCCACCACCTCAAGGATGGCAGGAAGCACTTTGGCTGTACAGACTACTGCTGTGCCTGTTTTTACCACTTCTGTTTCTTCCGCTCGGCCTGCGAGCTCTCCCGCTGTGACAACCTCCAAATTCTTTCCTTCCAGAGCAGAAATTTGGAGTACATCTCCTGCAGAGACGACGTCTCATCTCATTTTTTCTACATTTGTTCCACTTACTACACAGACCTCTCAAACATCTTCGCTTGGTCTTAGCAGCACATTGCATTTGGAGACAACAGCAATACCACATAGTAAGTCTTGATGTCAAATCCATTAAGTTGTATTACTGAAAATTGGCTAATTTTATTTCACTTTTTCTCTGACATAGTTTATTAATATATACCTTTGGTATTGTATGGGTTTTTTTTCTTTTTAGTAAGGGTCCATTATGAGTAAAGAGGGCTTGTCTAAATACTTTTTTTATTTTTGGTAATTTTTTCAAGAATAATATCTACACTATATGCCATATAAGATTTATTTTTTAAATTTTTTTGAATTAGCTAACCATTCAGGTTTTCTAAAATGCTGCATAGTATTTGTATACTGCACTTAGAAAACCAATTAAAAGGCATAAAATCCCAAGGGGGATGGTTTTTCTCCATTGGAAATTCAGAGTTATCAATATTGGATTATTAAGCATCTCACTGATAAAATATATTGGTATAATTTTGGGATTATTGCATAATAGATATATAATTACCTATGTATCTATATATTAATATCATTAATATCAAATATCTCTTAATAAGAAAGTGAAAGAAATTTTAACCCCTGTATTTTAAAAGAAAAAAGTCTGTGAACTCTGTGACTGTCCATCCAGAGCCCTGGCACTGAGCCTCTTGCCCCTTGTCATTCCACATCTATGCTTCTTCCAGCTCTCAGCCATGCACCAACAACAACTGCCGCCCTCGAGCGCTTCAGCATCAACTTCACCATCACCAACCTCCCCTACACATCTGACCTGGAGAATCCTGACTCGGCTAGGTTCAATGCTACACGAAGGGTTATGAACACTCTGGTAGGTGAAATATCCATTCAGGGCTATGGCCTTTCTCCTGCCCTCATCAGCATGGAGAGAGTACAGGGAGCTGGTCATGGCATAATTGTAAAACCTCTCGTCTTGGCAGCTTGACCACCTGCTGAAGGAAAGCAGCATTGGCCCTGTGTTCCACGGCTGTGAAACAACAGATTTCAGGTATAGGTTATTGTCCCTATGCAAGCCCCTCACCACTGAGGAGGGTAGATATCATGTACAAGCTCTGGGGGCCTTCCATGAAGGAGGAGGATTTCTGAGGGAGGCCCCTGTGTTTTGCAGGCCGGGCAGTCACAGGGACGAGACCCGGGTGGACGCCGTGTGCACCTACAGCAAGGAGGCCTCGGCTGCGCCTTTGGACAGGGTGAGGCTGTACCACCAAGTGAGCAACAAGACCAGAGGCATCACCCAGCTGGGCCCCTACAGCCTGGACAAGGACAGCCTCTACGTCAACGGTGACCGGCGCTCCTCCCTCGGCCTCCTGTGCTCTCCCATGGCAGCCCTGCCCCAGTGCTGCCCCTTGCCCAGCTCCAGCTCCTGACCCTCTGTCTCTCTCTTTTCCCAGGATACACTCATGTCCTCACTGAACTGATCAAGTTCAATGGAGTGCAGACAGCTCTTCATGGCTTAACTGGGAAACCTCTTCCCTTGGCAGCTTGACCGCATGCTGAAGGAAAGCAGCATTGGCCCTGCTTTCCATAGATGTGAAACAACAGGCTTCAGGTATGTGTTGCACCCCAGTGTTGCTTGCCAAGGCCCTCCCTCATAAATGGATTGCTCATGCTCATATTCCCCTCTTTCCCGAGGCAGAATATTCTCACTAATGCTGTCCAAAGACCTTGTCACTGGCTTCCATCCTTTTTAGACATTGTCCTCAAAGCCTATAATGTCATCTCAAGGTGCTTATGGTGTCACCTGGAGAAGACTTCTGGTCTTGCCTTAATTACGCATTCCTGAAAAGGCCCAGGGGCATTAGTGAAGGTGGAGATCAGGAACACAAAAACAAACAGCCATATTTTGGGAAGGCTGAGCTTGCATTCCAACCCAGAAATGGCAATGTCAGGTCCAACAACCATCCCTGAAGGAAGAATGCACAGAGGAGGATTTCTGAGGGAGGAGCATGAAATCCTGGGGACATGGGGATCTTCCTGGCTTCCCCTTGGGGAGCCGGGCTGGCAGGAAACCTCTGCACTTGTCCAGCCAGGGCTGTAACAAGCAAGACTTTGCCCCTTGTCATTCCCAATCTGTGCTTCTTCCAGCTCCCACCCAGCCACCAACAACAACGGCTGCAGCCCTCGAGCATTTCACCGTCAACTTCACCATCACCAACCTCCCCTACACTTCTGACCTGGAGAATCCTGACTCAGCCAGGTTCAGAGCTACTCAGAGGGTTATGAACACCCTGGTAGGTGCACCAGGAAAAACCGATATCCATGTCTTCCTTGGCCTCATCTGCCTGGGGGAATTACTGAGAGAGATGGTCATGGCTTAACTGGGAAACCTCTTCCTTTGGCAGCTGGACCACCTGCTGAAGCAAAGCAGCATTGGACCTGCTTTCCATGGATGTGAAGCAACAGGCTTCAGGTATGAACTGCACTCCAGTGTGTATTTTTATAACAACATCCCTCACATAATTGTGGCAGTTGTTGATTTGTTCTCTTATGGATGCAGCGCCTTCTCCATAACGCCCTTCTGCCCCTCCGCCTTCTCCATAACGCCCTTCTCTCTCAGCAACTCCCTTCATTCCCTTTACTGTCATACTGGTGTGCTGAAGATCCTACCCCAAGGTGATTCTGAATTCCTCCCAAGCTCTCTTGTTCCTGATGAAAACTAGAGCATTAGTGATGGTAGAGAGCCGTGCCTGAGCATGGCACACATAATTTGGGAAGGGAGAGCTTGATTTGACATACAGGAATGGCCGTGGCAGCCCCATGACAATGGCCTGCGGGGACAATGCACAGAGGAGGATTTCTGAGGGAGG
>NW_024358059.1:0-6656 GCF_014805655.1 Passer montanus
AACAAAATCAACTCTACCCCAGCCAAAACCAATACAGAGGTGCAGAGTAGAAACTGTGGAGATGGCCCCCTTGTTGATCCCCACTGGATCCTGTCAGTGCCCCGCAGCAGGAAAAAAAGGCAAGGGGCAGCTGGCAGTGCCCACGCTGCACCAGTGCCTCACAGTGCAGGGAAAAAAGAGCAGAACTGGTCTGCAGGGAAAAAAGAGCAGAACAGGAAGAGCCAAACCTGCGCACAGCAGTCACTTGGAAATAATGACTTTAAGTGTCCTCTCACCCCAGCCAGAGGGCCGTGCTGCTGTCCTGCAGCACCAGCCAGGCACAGGGATGCTCTGTGGGGGGACTCACTGCTGCCAGATGATTTTCAGGTTCGGGGGCAGCTCTGCGGCCGCGAGTTCATCGATCTCGGTGCCGTCCTTGACGGGGCTGCGATAGAAGCCCAGCACGTCCCCGGCACGGCGCATGCGGTGCAGCTGCGAGTTGGGCACGGCGTGTCCCAGCTCTGCCGCCAGCCGGGCCAGCAGGCGATGCTTCAGCCTGGTCTCCTGCAGGGGAGCCTGCTGCCAGTCCTCGGGAACAGCGGGCCCGAAGACCTCCCTGACGTGGGACTCGAGGCAGCTCTGCAGGTCCTGGGGCGGCACGTAGCTCCGGCGGCGAGGCGGGGGGCGGATCAGGCTGGCCTCGCTCCTCTCCTACTCCTTCTCAGGAACTGCTCCGTCTGCTTCCACTTCTCTTCCCTCCTTCCTGCTGGCACCAGAACACACTTTCAGCCTCTGCACTACTCAAGACAGAGTCAGAGCGTTTTTGTATTCGTGGTGTTTTAAACCACTCACTCCAGACACTCCACACATCCCCTGGACTCGTCAGGTCTGTCAGCCACAAGTGCACAGGCGTTCCCCGGTGCTGCTCCGCACACGGGCTGCCTCTGCAGAGCCATCACCCACCCACCTTCTTTCACTGGTCTGAGTGAAAACAGCCTTTTAACAGGATCAGCTACTTCTTTTCTTTTTGGAGTTACAGCTCCATTTTCTAATTTGCTGTGAATAAAAAGCGTATCAGAAAATAACTACCACAGAAGAAAATCGGTGCCCATATGTAAAAAAAAAAAAAAAAAAAAAAAAATTAAAAATCATTATTAGTTTTTAAGTAAAAAACTTTGTCTTCTCATATGCCCCTAGTCAACAACCCATGCGTGGTTTCACGCAAAATGTCACAGAGGAACTGGTTTTCGATCCGCGAAATCCCACTCTTCCCACTCGTAACGAAAGCAGCTCTAAAGGCTCCAACCCTGCACCACCGCAGCCCGGCAGCAGCGCGCCTCGGCGGGCGCTGGCTGCCCAGAGAACCCGCGGAGTCTCCTTCCCTGAGGACATTCCAAAGCCGCCTGACAAACCCGGAGCGACTTGCTCAGGGGCTGTCTGTCGGGCTAGATGACCTCCACGGCCCGGTTAAGGCCCGGCATGCGGAGAAGGCCAGAAGCCGCTCCCACGCCGTGCCCTGCGGGTACCTGCGGCCCCAGAGCGCCCTGAGCCCCGCGGGGCCGAGCCCCGGGCTCCGCCGCGCCGCCGCCCGCAGCGCCCGCACCGCCGCCATGCTGGGGGCGCGCCGGGCGCCTTCCCGCGGCCACCGCGGGTGACGCATTTGCGCCGCGCCCGCAGAGCCTCATGGGAAATGTAGTCCGTCCCCTCAAGCCAGCCCCCTCTCTGGGAAACGGAACTTTCCTCAGGAAAGTGGAAATTTCCTTAGGAAAAGGCGTTCTTTGATGTTTGGTCTTTGTGTACTCTCAGGCCTAATCGACAAGCAGGGAGATTTAATCAAGCAGACAACAAGATGTACCTGATGGTCAGGTGTTGAAAATCTGCAGAACCACAGAATGCTGAATTGTAAGGGACCCATCAGGACCATTGAGTCCCACTCCTGGTCCCGCACAGCACCATTTCCAAAAGTCACACCATATGCCTGAGGGTATCATCCAAAAGCTTCTTGAGCTTTGTTGCTATTTCAGTGACTTCCTGAGTGTTACACTGCTTTTCCTCTGGAAAATCACTGGAAAATCTAGCATGGAAATGTATTTTCCAGATGGTATATGGAAAGGCAAAATGTGATGGTACAGTATCAGATTTAATGAAGAACCAAGTTCTGATATCCTGTAACACAATGTACATGTGAAAATTATGCCTGTCAGACCAAACGCCCACATTGAGGTGCACAGCTGCAAGCCAAATTTTCTCCCAAAAATTCCACATAACCAGCCATATTGCAATGACATGCAAACTTCTCTGTTGTGATGCCCGAAAGATAGGCTGGAAATAAAAGCACACAGACTGATGTCTATAGAGCAGGTATTTGTTTATGCAGTGCTGGAGGGGAGGGAGATTTCTCCTCCTAACTCACCCACCTGTGTCAAGTGCTGCGCTATATTTATACAGCTGCAGCGACGGCTGGCTTCAAAGGAGAAAGCCATTGCCCCTTCGGGATGTCCCTACCAGCTGCAGCCAGCACCACCAGCAGCACTGCTGCACTCTCCTGAACCTTGCTCCAGTCAGCAGGACACCTAAGGCTTTTGCCTTGTGGGATGAGAAGCAGTGTGGAAAACACAAAATACAAACCACAGCAGATGTCTGAACTCGACGAGCTTGCTGAAAGGACAATTTGTAGGTGTGGTTTCTGTCCAGGAACACTGGACACCAAAGCTGAAATTCTAACAGAAAATAGGCACAGCTGCACAGAGGCTTAGAAACAGAGCTATAAAATGTAACTCTTCATCAGCAATTAAAAATCTCTGTCATTCCTAGCTTCCTAGACACCAACATGGCATTCCTAGCTTGCCATAAAGAACAAAGTCATGGGAAGGGACACCGATGTTGCTGACTCTTAGCCTGTAGATACCTGGATAAACTGGCTGATGGGGTGGATTCTCCCAAAGCTGTCAGGACAGATAATCAGTGGAAATGAAGTTACTTCAGAATGGAGACATGCAGTGAAGAAGTACAGACCATGGAGTATCTAATTCTCTGTGCATTTTTGGCAGGTTTGTGTTTTACTGAAGATTATTCACAGCCACATGCTGGGCCCTGTCGTCTGCTGAATTGGGATATGATGTCTGTAAAGCTAGTGTGAAAATGAATCTCTGACTGCAGGAGAGAAACCGCCAATGCCTTTGTATCTCACAGAAGATTACCTGTTTATTTTGTGAAATATCTACCCTCTCTATACAAAAGTAAGCCAAGGTTAAATTCCAGCACTCAGAGCTTGATTTTGCCTCAGGTCCCTGTTAAAATACATCAATTTTGATTGGAGAAGGGTCTGAGAAACCTGGCCTAATAAGACCTGATTTGAGTGGGGTTGGATCAAAATGATAAAATCTATGCCAATGCATGAACATGGGAGTATCTTTCTTTGTCAAATATGGTAAGGAAAGATGGATCTGCCAATCAGGAAAACAAACAGTGGGACCCAGAAAGAAGAGACTATTAACAGAGTTTTTATAGAAAGGTTGTTTATTTTGTAGAAAGTTTGCTTGTAAATAAATTTACTTAAAAAAAACCCAGAAAAACAAAAACAAACCAACCAAAAAACTCCAAAACAAAAAAGAACCACCCCACCCCAAAACAACAACACCACCACCACAAAAAAACCAAAACCAAAACAAACAAACAAACCAAACCAAACCAAACCAAACCAAACCAAACCAAACCAAACCAAACCAAACCAAACCAAACCAAACCAAACCAAACCAAACCAAACCAAACCAAACCAAACCAAACCAAACCAAACCAAACCAAAAAAAAAAAAAGAAGAAGAAAAAGAAAAGAAAAAAAAAAAGAAGAAAAAAACCCTTCAAACAATTCAGCCTGTATCCAGACAAATTGCTGCTGAAATACCAAACCAGGTGATTCACAGCTCCTCACCACGGGAAGGAGGGCTTTTCTCTCTTCAAATACAGTGCCTTCTCAGTAAGACATTGATGCCTACTGGAGTTAGAAAATCCTCTTGGGCTTCTAATCTAGTAGAGACCTGTCAGTTTATACCCTGTGTTGGTCCAGCATCATGCTTATGTTGGACATGCTTCAGAAACAAATGTGTTTGTTTGTTAAACAAACTCTTTGTTTAAGTTAATAACTCCCCCCAGCTGTCTTGGACAATAAAGCCTTGGGTCGTCCTGATGGCCCATCAAGAAAGACTCCTCTTGTGCAAGCAGCAGCTGCTGCATTGAAGAAGTCTCCAAACTATTGGGAACAAACCAACACCCAAGCAAATCCCTACTGTTTGTTTCAAAAATAGTCACTAAGCTTGTTTTAAAGTGAAAGAAACCAAGCTCTTAAGGCCACATTTCAGGGAGATAATACCATGCTTTGAACTTCTGTAGTCTGAGATGGGGCAACTCAGCTCCACTCCCCTCAGGGAAAAGAGAGGGGAAAGGCTTTCGGGTGTTTGAATACTGCATTTTTAGCCTGAACTGCAGAACAAAATCCAACAGGAATTAAGAATTCACGGTAAGCCACCCATTCTCTGTTCTGAGAGTGATGTGCACTTCTCTGACTTCTAATTTCTAGTAAAACGTGCAGCACAGAAAAGGGCATGAAGACTCAATCTGCTTCTGTAAGATTGGAAGGCAGCCGCCCCATTGGCAGAGTGGGCACTGTGCAAGCACCTGAGTAACTCAGAACAGCTCCCTGCAGGCTCAGCTAAGCAGCACCTCTGCTGTGAAGGTGAGTTGTGTACTTTAGGAAATTGTCCCAGAAGGACATAAAGAATTTATTAACCTTCTTCTTGCACAAAGGAATTTGTTCTCAGCTGGTTTATCTGAAACTCTCACACTGCCAAGTCCAAGCCCTGGGCCCTCTGCACATTGTTTGGTCTCGCAGTCAAATTCTGTCACCTCTTATGCCATGAAAATTGTCTTCTGGTTTAGAAGGGATGCCTCAAATTCATGTTCTTAATTTCCAGCTATGAGGTTCAGTGAAATTATTGACTTCTCTTGGACTTTTGAAATGTCAAACTAAGTACTACTGGACAAACAGGAAATAACTTTGAGACAAATGGATAAATCATTTCCTCACAACAAAACATTTATTAACTGGATACAGCTTCTTGCTTGCTTGCTTGTTTGCTTGCTTGCTTTCCCCTCTTCCTTTTTCTATTGCCTGTCCCATTTCTTGCTGTGAGATTTTTCTTTGCAAGAATGAGTATGAATGGAAAGAACAGAGCACTGTCCTGGAATTGTACAGTACAAGGATATAAAAGAGAGAAGAGCAAGTACTGAAACATTCACAGCTGAAGCTACAGAAACCAGTTGTATCTGCAGGCACTTGGTGGAATAAATACACAGTGACACTCCAATCCTGACACCCAAACCCCACTGCAGGGAAGCCAGAGGAGAGATTTTCCCACCTGCCACTGTGACTACCCTGGCATTTCCAGGGCTTTCAGTGGCTGGAAACAAAATGTGGTTTTTCCTGTGCCATTTTCCTGGTGTCCTCTGCCAGGAGGCCTAAAGGCCTTGCCTTTGGAATAGCATGGAACTCACAAGCAGTTTTTACTCACTCTAATTTCCAAAGATGTTCTGAAGGTATCCAGCTGATTACTGGAGAGCAAAGCACTGCTGTGATGCTATTTCTCAGCTAACCTGCACTGTGCCTTTGTGCTGTGTAACTGATACCACCCTGCTGACAGATGAAGGGTTGCCATTTTCTTTGGTTTCATCTCTCAAGAGATTTAGGTATTTTTCACCTATAATCAGACTTGTTAAGAACTTAAGGCATAAATCACCTGGGAGAGAGCTGGGAGAAGAAAATTCAAAGCAGAGCCCATCCATTACCAAAAAGAAAAAACCAAACAACCCCCACTGATTAAACCCAACAGAAAATATTTTCTTGGTTCATTCCAAAGCAAGGAATATGGTTTTTTAAATAGTTCAACCAAATGCCACCTCAAAATGAATTTTATTCAAAGCTAACTAAAGCCAAAGTGGGCTTGTCATCAGATATACCAAATTTTTGCCTGTTTTTATTCAGTATGAGGTCTCTTGTCATCTGCAAGGTTTTCTATTTAACTGTGCCCACGGCCCTGCTGCAAAGCACCTATCCCAGATGCCTAACAACTAGGACACGTGGTCACTGTCAGAGGGGCCCCTTGATGTGCTGTGCTATTGTTGCTTGCTCTTGTGAACAGCTGTCTTTGTTTCCCACAGGTATTTTGCTTTCTGCCAGGAGCAGTGAATGAACCACTCCAGCTGAGCTGTGAATTACAGCTCCAGAATGAGCAAGGATCCTGCACAACAACAGCACCTGATCTAATCTTTCCTTTGCCTCTGTGCTGAAGGAAAGTCAAGGTAAATTCACGTTGAATGTCTAAGTTCACTCAATGGCTGACAAGACCTCTTTTGATGGATCCAGTACAATGAGTGATGATCCCAACCAGCACAGCAGTCATTGTGTACAATGTGTGTCGTATATCAATGAAAATGTGCATTTGTGACCCATCTGTGCAACACCAGTGGCTGTGATTCTTTTGTCCTATCCCTACTTTCAGAGGTGACTTTTAATGAAGCAGCAGAGGCTTTGTTTTTAAGAGCCTCTGGTCAAAGCAAAAGAAGTGGGAATGGTGCAGATGCAGATATGGAGACAGTTTCAAAAGAGACTTCAAAACTTTGAAG
>NW_024358060.1:0-303 GCF_014805655.1 Passer montanus
CCTTGTTATTAGATCCTGTGTGAGGCTGGTAGGGATTCCCTTGAAGCTAAATCAGTAATTACACAGGCTTTCTGTGCTACTTGGATGTTTTCTAACAGCAGCAGCCTTTCCAAAAACAAACGAAAAGGAGGAAGAAAAAAAAAAAACAACAACACATATAATTTGGTTTTGTCATCTGTCTTATATAGAACAGGTTAATCATAAATGCTGAGGTGGTGCATGTGGAAATGGAACACAGTCATTCAGTCATTTGTTACACAGGGATCTCCTGGTACTGCTGCAGTTCATCTGTCAGGTGCCCTC
>NW_024358061.1:0-303 GCF_014805655.1 Passer montanus
CCCCAAAATAATCCCAAAAAATTCCCCCCCCAAATCCCCAAAATATCTTCAAAAATCCCAAAATAACTCCCCCCCAAAAAATCCCAAAATACTGAAATTTTGGGATTGATTTGGGGATCCTCCCCCTCCAAAAATAAAAAAAATTCCCAAAATTAAAAAAAATCCCCAAAATTCTTCAAATTTTGAGATCCTTCCCCTTCCAAAAATCAAAAAACCCCCAAATTTCACAGATTTTGGGATCCTTCTTCCCCCAAAAAATCCCCAAACCCCCAGGAATCCCAAAAATTCCCCAAAAAATCCCCC
>NW_024358062.1:0-303 GCF_014805655.1 Passer montanus
AGAGCCCCGCCGAGGTGAGGAGCAGCCCGGTGCGGGGCCGCAGCGCTCGGGGGGGAGCTGCGGCAGGGGCTGGGGCCGCGGGGGGCTCGGGAAGGGATGCAGAGGAGGGACGGGACGGGACGGGCAGCGGGACGGGCAGCGGGACCCCCGGGCTCGGCTCCCTCAGCGCCGGGGGTCGCGGCCGCCTCACGCCCCCGGTCCCGCCCCCTGCCTCTGATTGGCCGAGGCGCGGAGGAGCGGCTCCGCCATTGGCCGGCGGCGCTTCACTCAGCGCCACGTCCCGGCGTGCGGGGCGCGGGGGCC
>NW_024358063.1:0-303 GCF_014805655.1 Passer montanus
AAATCCCCCTTTCCCTTATGGATCCCCCCCTGATTTTGGGGTCCCCACTTTCCTTTACAAATCCCCCTTTACCTTATGGCTCCCCCCTCATTTTGGGGTCCCTTCTTTCCTTTTGGGGTCCCCCCTTTTTCTTATGAATCCCCCTTTCCCTTATGGATCCCCCTCTTTCCTTTTAGGGTCCCCCCTTTTCGTTTAAGGATCCCCCTTTTCCTTAGGGATCCCCCCCCCCGATTTCGGGGTCCCCCCCCCTAATTTCGGGCTTCCCCCTGACTTTGGGGTTCCCCCTTTCCTTTTGGGGTCCCC
>NW_024358064.1:0-303 GCF_014805655.1 Passer montanus
ATTTTTTTTTAATTTTGGGGGGATTTTTTTTGGAATTTTGAGACTTTCTTGGTATTTTTTGTGCATTTTTGGCAAATTTTTGGGAATTTTGGGGGCACTTTGGGACTATTTTGGAAAATCATGGCGTTTTTATTTTTGGTGAATTTTGGGGGATTTGGGGAAATTTTGGGAAATTTTTGGAATGTTTGGCCACTTTCTGGTGAATTTTGGGGATTTTTTGGGGCATTTTTTTGATTTTTGTTTTTAGTTTTGAGGGAATTTGGGGGATTTTTAAAATTTTTGGGGTAATTTTTGGGGATTTTG
>NW_024358065.1:0-303 GCF_014805655.1 Passer montanus
AATTTTGCTGCATTTCTCCAAAACTCAAGAGGACAGAAATTAGGCCAATGCAAGTCCTTCAAGCCCCAAATGCCAGCTTTCATTTGAAGCCCTGAGCCTGGGAAAATTACTTCTTTTGCCCCTGCAAAATGGTCTCTCTTTGCACCCTCTTGCCTTGGCTGACCCTGGCCACTCAAGCTAGACATTTACAAATTTTGCCTGCATTTCCTCAAAACTAAAGTGATCAGAAACTAGGCCAATGCATGTCCTTAGAAATATAAACACCACCCTTCACCTGATGCCCCGACCCTGGGCAAATGACTT
>NW_024358066.1:0-303 GCF_014805655.1 Passer montanus
GGGATTCTGGGGTTTTGGGAGCCAAAACTCATCAAAGAACCCTGAAAAATCGCTCTTGGGCAGCGGAGCTTGTGCAATCGCCAAGTTCTTGGTGGGACATCGAGAGGAGCTCAGAGAACTCCAAAGAGTCCTCAAGGAACCCTAAAGATTCCCCAAGGAACCCAAAAATTCCTCACAGAACCCCCAAAAATTCTCATGGAACACCCAAAATTCCTCAAGGAACCCTAAAATCCTTAAGGAGCCCCAAAAATCCTCACAGAATCCCCAAAAATTCCCCAAGGAAACCTAAAATCCTCAAGGAAC
>NW_024358067.1:0-303 GCF_014805655.1 Passer montanus
AGAGACGAGTGGCAGAGGAGAGTTCTGTGACGTGTCCTCTCCTTTTGGCAGATGGGCTTTGCCAGAGCTGGGTGAAGCCACCTCAGCCCTCTGGAGGTGCGCTCCAGGCCCAGCCAGGGGAAGGTGGCACTTTGCTGAGGAGGAGCTTCAGCACAGCAGCGCTCACCCTCTGCTGTAGCTCTGGCAGCCCCGGGGAGTGTGCACTGGCCAGCACGGGGATTTCAGGGCTTCTCTCAGGGCTGCCTGTGCTGAACTCCTCCAGCAGCCAGCCAAGGGCAGCGCTTGGCTGCTGCTCCCATGGCC
>NW_024358068.1:0-303 GCF_014805655.1 Passer montanus
TCATTACTTTTCTGAACCCAACATAGGCAAGAAATCTCTGAGAAAAAAATTCCTGACAGATCATAGAAGCACAGAACCTTTTAGGCTGGAAAAGATCTCCAGGATCATCAAGCCCAACCTTTGATCGCCACCTTGTCTCAGAGCACTCAGTGCCACATCCAGCATTTCTGGAGCTCTTCTGGCTCCTGGTGCAGGAGTGCCCTGAGCAGCTCCAGGTGCCCGGACAATGGATGGGAATTGTGCCATCCCCATCCCACATGGACCACAGCCCCTGGGCATGGTCTGCATGCCAGGTGTGACAGT
>NW_024358069.1:0-785 GCF_014805655.1 Passer montanus
ACTGGTTTGTACTGGTCTGTACTGGGAACAGGCCTGGGGGCGCTCCAGTACTTGTGAGTGTTACTGGTTATACTGGTTTGTACTGGTCCGTACTGGTCCGTACTGGTCCGTACCGGTCCATACTGGTCCATACTGGTCCGTACCGGTCCATACTGGTCCGTACTGGTCCATACTGGTCCATACCGGTCCATACCGGTCCATACTGGTCCGTACTGGTCCATACTGGTCCATACTGGTCCGTACTGGTCCATACTGGTCCGTACTGGTCCATACTGGTTTATACTGGTCCATACTGGTCCGTACTGGTCCATACTGGTTTATACTGGTCCCTAACTGGTTTATACTGGTCCATAATCACTCTGTACTGGTTTATACTGGTCCATACTGGTTTATATTTGTCTCTAACTGGTTTGTACTGGTCCGTACTGGTCCATACTGGTCCGTACTGGTCCCTAACTGGTCCATACCGGTCCCTAACTGGTCCATACTGGTCCGTACTGGTTTATACTGGTCCGTACCGGTCCCTAACTGGTTTATACTGGTCCGTAACTGGTCCATACTGGTCCATACTGGTCCCTAACTGGTCCATACTGGTCCCTACTGGTCCATACTGGTCCGTACTGGTCCATACTGGTTTATACTGGTCCCTAACTGGTTTATACTGGTCCATAATCACTCTGTACTGGTTTATACTGGTCCATACTGGTTTATATTTGTCTCTAACTGGTTTGTACTGGTCCGTACTGGTCCATACTGGTCCGTACTGGTCCCTAACTGGTCCATAC
>NW_024358069.1:1255-6637 GCF_014805655.1 Passer montanus
CAATGCCCCCAATGTCCCCCCAGTGTCCCCAATGTCCCAATGTCCCCAAAATGTCCCCACTTTCCCCACTGTCCCCAATGCCCCCAATGTCCCCAGAGTGTCCCCAACTCCCCCAATGTCCTCAAATCCCCAAATGCCCCCAATGTCCCAGTGTCCCCAAAGTGTCTCCACTGTCCCCAGTGACCCCAATGTCCCCAAAGTGTCCCCAACCCTCCCAATGCCCCCAATGTCCCGAGATGTCCCCAATGTCCCCAAAGTGTCCCCAGATCCCTCCAACCCCCCCAGTGTCCCCAATGTCCCCAAACCCCCAATGTCCCCAGAGTGTCCCCAACCCTCCCAGTGTCCCCAGTGTCCCAATGTCCCCAAAGTGTCACCACTTTCCCCAATGTCCCCAATGTCCCCAGAGTGTCCCCAGTGACCCCAGTGACCCCAAGGTCCCCAAAGTGTCCCCAAATCCCTCCAACCCCCACAATGTCCCCAAAGTGTCCCCAACGTCCCCAGTGTCCCCAGTGTCCCCAGTGTCCCCTCTGTCTCCCCAATGCCCCCAATGTCCCAAAATGTCCCCAATGTCCCCAATGACCCCAATGTCCCCAAAGGGTCTCCACTGTCCCCAGTGTCCCCAGTGTCCCCAATGTGCCCAAAGTGACCCCAGTGTCCCCAATGTCCCCCCAATGTCCCCAACCTTCCCAATGCCCCCAATGTCCCCAATGTCCCCCCATTGTCCCCAACGTCCCAATGTCCCCAAAGTGTCCCCAATGTGCCCACAGTGTCCCCAAATCCCTCCAACTCCCCCAATGTCCCCAGTGTCCCCAATGTCCCCAATCCCCCCAGTGTCCCCATGGCCGTCCCCATTAATGTCCCCAAAGTGTCCCCATTGCTGCCCCCAATGTCCCCATTAAAGCCCCCAGATGTCCCCAATGATGTCCCCAATGTGCCCAATGTCCCCAAAGTGTCCCCAACCCCCCCAATGTCCCCAATGTCCCCAATGACCCCAAAGTGTCCCCAATGTTCCCAATGTCCCAAAATGTCCCAATGTCCCCCAAGTGTCCCCAAATCCCTCCAACCCCCACAATGCTCCCAATGTCCCCGACCTCTCAGTGACCCGTGTCCCCATTGCTGTCCCCATGTCCCCAGTGTCCCCAGTGTCCCCATGTCCCCATTGCTGTCCCCATGTCCCCAGAGTGTCCCCAATGTCCCAATGTCCCCAAATATCCCCAGTGTCCCCAGTGTCCCCATTGCTGTCCCCATTGCTGTCCCCATGTCCCCAATGTCCCCATTAATGTCCCCATGTCCCCATTGCTGTCCCCATGTCCCCAATGTCCCCATTAATGTCCCCATGTCCCCATTGCTGTCCCCATGTCCCCAATGTCCCTCCAATGTCCCCAGTGTCCCCAGTGTCCCCATTAATGTCCCCATGTCCCCATTGCTGTCCCCATGTCCCCAATGTCCCTCCAATGTCCCCAGTGTCCCCAGTGTCCCCATTAATGTCCCCATGTCCCCATTGCTGTCCCCAGTGTCCCCACTGCTGTCCCCATGTCCCCAATGTCCCCATTAATGTCCCCATGTCCCCATTGCTGTCCCCAGTGTCCCCACTGCTGTCCCCATGTCCCCAATGTCCCCATTAATGTCCCCATGTCCCCATTGCTGTCCCCAGGGTCCCCACTGCTGTCCCCATGTCCCCAATGTCCCCATTAATGTCCCCATGTCCCCATTGCTGTCCCCAGGGTCCCCACTGCTGTCCCCATGTCCCCAATGTCCCCATTAATGTCCCCATGTCCCCATTGCTGTCCCCAGGGTCCCCACTGCTGTCCCCATGTCCCCAATGTCCCCATTAATGTCCCCATGTCCCCATTGCTGTCCCCAGGGTCCCCACTGCTGTCCCCATGTCCCCAATGTCCCCATTAATGTCCCCATGTCCCCATTGCTGTCCCCAGGGTCCCCACTGCTGTCCCCATGTCCCCAATGTCCCCATTAATGTCCCCATGTCCCCATTGCTGTCCCCAGGGTCCCCACTGCTGTCCCCATGTCCCCAATGTCCCCATTAATGTCCCCATGTCCCCATTGCTGTCCCCAGGGTCCCCACTGCTGTCCCCATGTCCCCAATGTCCCCATTAATGTCCCCATGTCCCCATTGCTGTCCCCAGGGTCCCCACTGCTGTCCCCATGTCCCCAATGTCCCCATTAATGTCCCCATGTCCCCATTGCTGTCCCCAGGGTCCCCACTGCTGTCCCCATGTCCCCAATGTCCCCATTAATGTCCCCATGTCCCCATTGCTGTCCCCAGGGTCCCCACTGCTGTCCCCATGTCCCCAATGTCCCCATTAATGTCCCCATGTCCCCATTGCTGTCCCCAGGGTCCCCACTGCTGTCCCCATGTCCCCAATGTCCCCATTAATGTCCCCATGTCCCCATTGCTGTCCCCAGGGTCCCCACTGCTGTCCCCATGTCCCCAATGTCCCCATTAATGTCCCCATGTCCCCATTGCTGTCCCCAGGGTCCCCACTGCTGTCCCCATGTCCCCAATGTCCCCATTAATGTCCCCATGTCCCCATTGCTGTCCCCAGGGTCCCCACTGCTGTCCCCATGTCCCCAATGTCCCCATTAATGTCCCCATGTCCCCATTGCTGTCCCCAGGGTCCCCACTGCTGTCCCCATGTCCCCAATGTCCCCATTAATGTCCCCATGTCCCCATTGCTGTCCCCAGGGGACACTGACACACCTGTGGGTGACATTAATGGGGACACTGACACACCTGTGGGTGACACTGACACACCTGTGGGTGACACTGGGGACATTGGGGACATTGGGGACACTGACACACCTGTGGGTGACACTGGGGACACTGGGGACATTTGGGACATTAGGGACATTGGGGACATTTGGTACATTTGGGGACATGGGGACATTTGGGGGTTGGGACATTTGGGGACACTTTGAGGGGGGTTGGGAGGGTTGGTGCTACTCGATGTCACTCAGTGTCCCTTTGGTGCCACCTCGGGGCCATTTGGTGCCACCTGCAGCCACTTTTTGTCACTCTGGTGCCACTTGGTGTCCCTTTAGTGCCATTTAATGTCCCTTTAGTGCCACTTTAGTGCCACTTGATGCCATGTAATGTCCCTTTAGTGCCATTTAGTGTCCCTTTAGTGCCACTTTGTGCCACTTTTTGCCCCTTTAACGCCATTTCCCCACCCTGCTGCCCATGGGTGACCCCCGGGTGACACCCTGGTGACATCGGGTGACACCTGGTAACACTTTAGTGCCACTTGCTGTCCCTTTAGTGCCATTTAATGTCCCTTTAGTGCCACTTTGTGCCACTTTTTGCCCCTTTAACGCCACTTCCCCCACCCTGCCACCCCCGGGTGCCACTCTGGTGACCCTTGGTGACCCCTGGGTGACCCTTGGTGCCACTTGATGTCCCTTTAGTGCCATTTAATGTCATTTAGTGTCATTTTGTGCCATTTAATGTCCCTTTAGTGCCATTTTTGTGCCATTTAGTGCCACTTTTTGCCCCTTTAACGCCACTTCCCCCACTCTGGTGACACTCTGGTGGCCCTTTGTGACCCTTGGTGACACTCAGTGCCATTTAATGTCCCTTTAGTGCCGCTTTTTGCCCATTTGACGCCACTTCCCCCACTCTGCTGTCCCTTGGTGACCCCTGGGTGCCCCTTGGTGCCACCCTGGTGACCTTGGTGACACCTGGTGCCACTTGATGTCCCTTTAGTGCCACTTTAGTGCCACCTGGTACCATTTAATGTCCCTTTAGTGCCACTTGGTGTCCCTTCAGTGCCATTTTTGTGCCATTTGGTGCCACTTTTTGCCCCTTTAACGCCACTTCCCCCACTCTGGTGCCCCTTGGTGACACTCCAGTGACACCTGGTGACATCGGGTGACACCTGGTGACACTTTAGTGACACTTTATGTCCCTTTAGTGCCACTTGCTGTCCCTTTAGTGCCATCTTTGTCTCATTTAGTGCCATTTCATGTCCCTTTAGTGCCACTTTGTGCCACTTTTTGCCCCTTTAACGCCATTTCCCCCCCCCCGGTGCCCCTTGGTGACCCCCGGGTGACACCCTGGGTGACCCTTGGTGACAATTAACGTCCCTTTAGTGCCACTTGATGTCCCTTTAGTGCCATTTAATGTCCCTTTAGTGCCACTTTAGTGCCACTTGATGCCATGTAATGTCCCTTTAGTGCCACTTTGTGCCACTTTTTGCCCCTTTAACGCCATTTCCCCACCCTGCTGCCCCTGGGTGACCGCCGGGTGACACCCTGGTGACATCGGGTGACACCTGGTAACACTTTAGTGCCACTTGCTGTCCCTTTAGTGCCATTTCATGTCCCTTTAGTGCCATTTTTGTGCCTTTGGTGCCACTTTTTGCCCCTTTAACGCCATTTCCCCACTCTGGTGACACCTGATGACCCTTGGTGACACCCTGGTGACACTCAGTGCCTTTTAATGTCCCTTTAGTGCCACTTGCTGTCCCTTTAGTGCCATTTCATGTCCCTTTAGTGCCATTTTTGTGCCATTTAGTGCCACCTTTTACCCATTTAACGCCATTTCCCCACTCTGGTGCCCCTGGGTGACCCCCGGGTGACCCTTGGTGACACCTGATGACCCTTGGTGACACCCTGGTGACACTTTGGTGCCATTTAATGTCCCTTTAGTGCCACTTGGTGCCACCTGATGTCCCTTTAGTGCCACTTTTTGCCCCTTTAACGCCACTTCCCCCCCCCGGTGCCCCTTGGTGACCCCCGGGTGACCCTGGGTGACACTCAGTGCCACTTGCTGTCCCTTTAGTGCCACTTGGTGTCCCTTTAGTGCCATTTTTGTGCCATTTGGTGCCATTTAATGTCCCTTTAGTGCCATTTTTGTGCGATTTAGTGCCACTTTTTGCCCCTTTAACGCCCTTTCCCCCACTCTGGTGACACTCAGTGCCACTTGGTGCCCCTTGGTGACACTTTAGTGCCACTTGATGTCCCTTCAGTGCCATTTTTTACCCATTTAACGCCATTTCCCCCACTCTGCCACCACTCTGGTGACCCCTGGGTGCCACTCTGGTGCCACCTGGTGACATCTGGTGACACTTTAGTGCCACTTGATGTCCCTTTAGTGCCATTTTTGTGTCATTTAGTTCCACTTTTTGCCCCTTTAGTGCCACTTCCCCCACCCTGCTGCCCCTTGGTGACCCTTGGTGCCCCTTGGTGCCACCCTGGTGACCTTGGTGACACCTGGTGCCACTTGGTGTCCCTTTAGTGCCACTTTAGTGCCATTTAGTGCCACCTGGTACCATTTAATGTCCCTTTAGTGCCACTTGATGTCCCTTTAGTGCCATTTTTGTGTCATTTGGTGCCACTTTTTGCCCCTTTAACGCCACTTCCCCC
>NW_024358069.1:7893-9694 GCF_014805655.1 Passer montanus
TTTGGGGCGAAAATTTGGGGGTTTTAGGGCAAAAAATGGGGAATTTATGGTTTAAAATGGGGATTTTGGGGGCAAAATGGGATCTGAGTTATACTGGGATGGACTGGGAGGGACTGGGAGGGACTGGGATGGACTGGGAGGGACTGGGAGGGACTGGGGGGATAAAAATCCGGGGGATTGGGTGAAAATTTGGGGGTTTTGGGGGAAAAAATGGGGATTTTAGAGGGGAAAATGGGGATTTTAGAGGAGAAAATGGGACTGGGTTATACTGGGTTATACTGGGTTGTACTGGGAGGGACTGGGATGTACTGGGATGGACTGGGAGGGACGGGGAGGGGGATCCGGGGGGGTTGGGTAAAAATTTGGGGATTTTAGGGTTAAAAATGGGGATTTTAGAGGGGAAAAATGGGACTGGGAGGCGGTGGGAGCGTCCCTGGGGCGTCCCCGTGTCCCCAGCGATGTCCCCAGGCTGTCCCCAGCGATGTCCCCAAGCTGTCCCCTGTGTCCCCAGGGTGTCCCCGTGTCCCCAGCGATGTCCCCAGGGCTGTCCCCAGGGCTGTCCCCAGGCTGTCCCCAGCGATGTCCCCAGGCTGTCCCCAGGCTGTCCCCAGGGTGTCCCCGTGTCCCCAGCGATGTCCCCAGGGCTGTCCCCATGTCCCTGGGGCTGTCTCCATGTCCCCAGTGATGTCCCCAAGCTGTCCCGTGTCCCCAGGCTGTCCCCGTGTCCCCAGGGATGTCCCCAGGGTGTCCCTGAGTCCCCAGTGATGTCCCCAAGGCTGTCCCCCTGTCCCTAGGGATGTCCCCAGCCTGTCCTTGTGTCCCTGGGGTGTCCCCGGTGTGACGTCCCCGTGTCCCCAGCGATGTCCCTAAGGACATTCCCATGTCCCCAGCGATGTCCCCAGGGCTGTCCCCGTGTCCCCAGCGATGTCCCCAAGGATGTTCCCATGTCCCTAGGGGTGTCCCCAGGCTGTCCCCGTGTCCCTGGGTCTGTCCCCATGTCTCCAGCGATGTCCCCAGCCTGTCCTTGTGTCCCTCGGGTGTCCCCAGCGATGTCCCCAAGGATGTTCCCATGTCCCTAGGGGTGTCCCCAGGCTGTCCCCGTGTCCCTGGATCTGTCCCCATGTCCCCAACGATGTCCCCAGCCTGTCCTTGTGTCCCTCGGGTGTCCCCAGCGATGTCCCCAAGGATGTTCCCATGTCCCTAGGGGTGTCCCCAGGCTGTCCCCGTGTCCCTGGATCTATCCCCATGACCCCAACGATGTCCACAGCCTGTCCTTGTGTCCCTCGGGTGTCCCCAGCGATGTCCCCAAGGATGTTCCCATGTCCCCAGCGATGTCCCCAGGGCTGTCCCCGTGTCCCTGGGTCTGTCCCCATGTCCCCAGCGATGTCCCCGTGTCCCTGGGTCTGTCCCCGTGTCCCCAGCGATGTCCCCAAGGATGTTCCCATGTCCCCAGTGATGTCCCCAAGGCTGTCCCTGTGTCCCCAGGCTGTCCCCAAGCTGTCCCCAGTGATGTCCCCAAGCTGTCCCGTGTCCCCAGGCTGTCCTCATGTCCCCAGAGATGTCCCCAGTGATGTCCCCATGTCCCTGGGGCTGTCCCTGCCCATGTCCCCAAGCTGTCCCCGTGTCCCTGGGGCTGTCCCCGTGTCCCTGCCCGTGTCCCCAAGCTGTCCCTGTGTCCCCGGGGATGTCCCCAAGGTGTCCCCCGTGTCCCCAGAGCTGCGGCCGTTCCAGTCGCTGCCGTTCTCGTCGCTGGGGGCCGAGCCCTTCGCGCTCGGGGGGGAGCCGGAGGGGGCCCTGGGGG
>NW_024358069.1:10455-10930 GCF_014805655.1 Passer montanus
CGGGGGTCAGCAGGGACATGGGGACATGGGGGTCAGAATGGACATGGGGACATGGGGGTCAGCAGGGACATGGGGACATGGGGGGGTCAGCAGGGTTATTTGGTCATGGGGGTCCACACTGAGGTCATGGGGGGTCATGGGGGTCCATCAAGGTCATGGGAGGTCAGTGGGGTCATGGGGGTACACTGAGGTCACGGGGGCTCATAGGGTGTCAGCAGGGTCATGGGGTCATGGGGGTACACTGAGGTCATGGGGGGTCAGTAGGGTCATGGGGTCATGGGGGTCCATCATGGTCACGTGACCCCCTGACCCTGTGTGCAGGCGATGGTGCTGGGAGGGTTCCAACCCCACCCAAGGCAAACACGCCATGGTCCCACCACCATCCCATGGTCCCACTGCCCATCCCATGGTCCCACTGCCCACCCCATGGTCCCACCGCCCATCCCATGATCCCACCACCATCCCATGGTCCCAC
>NW_024358070.1:0-303 GCF_014805655.1 Passer montanus
ATGTGAACAGAAACGGAAGAATATTCCTTCCACTGTGCACTTCATAGGAGCAGATCTCCAGCTCTGTTCTTTCCCAGAAATGACCTCCATTATGCCTCTTCCCTGCCCCAGCAGCTTCATTTTCCTGCTTCGTTGGCTTTGTGACAAGATGCTGCCAAGCTCTGGCACTTTGCCACTCGGCCCCTCTCCTTGCTGGATCTCTGGGCAGAACGAGGCCGGCCTGCCCCACACGGGATCCCTTGGCACCCGCTGGAGCCGGCCCGGAGAGGGCAACGGGGCTGGGGAAGGGCCTGGAGCACAAAT
>NW_024358071.1:0-302 GCF_014805655.1 Passer montanus
GCGCCGCCGCCTGGGGAGGGGGCTTCGGTTACAAACATCCCAAAATCTCCAAAAAAAACCCCCAAAAAAACACAACCTCCCCCTCAAAAAACGCCCGAAAACTCTGTAAAAAAAACCCTAAAAAAGGGAAAAAAATAGAAAAAAAAAACAAAGAAAAAGCCCCAAAAAACAGCAGCAGAAAACTCCCTAAAAAACCCCCAAAAATCCAAAAATTAAAAAAAAAAACAACAAAAAACTGCCTAAAACTCCCCCAAAAACCCTAAAAAAATTCTCAAAAAACAAAAGAAAACAAAAAAAAAAAA
>NW_024358072.1:0-302 GCF_014805655.1 Passer montanus
GAGCCCATGGAAGCAGCACTGGCAGCCCCTGACCTAAACTCCTGCAGCTTTTGCTGCCTGAACTGGGCGAGGCGCTGGCTGCGCTGCTGGACCTCCTGCTGCTGCTGCCGGCCCTCCTCAATGAAGGCCGCCCGCTCCCGCTGCCGCTGCTGCTGCAGCTCCTGGATCTGCCGCCGGAGATCTGCGGCATGGGCACGCTGCCGGAGCTCCCTCTGCTCCTGCTCCAGCTTCTCCCGCTGCAGCTGCTCCTGATGGGCCCTGCGGGAGAGCGGGCTGGCTCAGGGACCCTGCCACAGCCCCCC
>NW_024358073.1:0-302 GCF_014805655.1 Passer montanus
AACCCGGGACCCCCATCCCTGCCGGTACCAGGACCCCAACCCCATGATCCTCATCCCCAGCTGGTACCGGGACCCCAACCCGGGACCCCCATCCCTGCCGGTACCAGGACCCCAACCCCATGATCCTCATCCCCAGCTGGTACCGGGACCCCAACCCGGGACCCCCATCCCCACCGGTACCGGGACTCCATCCCCAGGACCCCCATCCTTCCCAGGTCCATCCCGATCGTTACCGGGACCCCAACCCCGGGATCTCCATCCCCACCGGTACTGGGACCCCAACCCGGGACCCCCATCCCTGC
>NW_024358074.1:0-302 GCF_014805655.1 Passer montanus
ACTTCCACACTGTTCTGTTGTATTTGCTATATGCTTCGCAAATAAGCCAAAAAGGCCACACTTCAACGCCTTTCAAACTGGAAAACTAAGTTTGTAACTCCTCTACATTGCTTCTTTTCTCTTCCTTTTCATTCCTTACTGTTTCTCAATCTTTCCAATCACCATTATATTCTTCAGTGAGTGGGGAACAGCGTTGTTTATTTCTTCTTTACAAAAGTTTCTGGGAAACTTTTCTTGCTCTTGTTATTTGCCACATATTTTTTCTTTATAACACTATTTTTTGTTACCTGAGAGCTGTTGTA
>NW_024358075.1:0-302 GCF_014805655.1 Passer montanus
CCCCATCAAGACCCAAACCAACAAACCCCCCACACTCCTATGCCAGACAGAAGAACAGCGGCACAGCCGCAAACCCACCGGGCCCTCGGCAGCCAGCACAGGCAGACGCTCTGTCACCGCGGATGCCCCGCCGGATGCGGGCCGGCAGGAAGGACACGGGGCGGCCCCGAGCTCCGAGTGCTCCGAGAAGGACCCGGGCTGCCGGGGAGCCCCGGGCCGCGCTCCCGCCGCGGGCACGGCAGCGCAGCCCAGCCCAGCCCCAGGAGGAGGACGCGGCTCGCTCCGGGCGCTGGGGCCACGTC
>NW_024358076.1:0-302 GCF_014805655.1 Passer montanus
CCCCAAAAACGACACCTGGGGGGACCAAAAGTGGCCAAAAATGGCCAAAAAAGGCAAAAATTTGATCAAAAATTGGCTTTAAATGACCCCAAATTTGGGGTCAGAGTTTTTAAAAATTGAATTTTTGGGGATTTTTTTTCCCCTTTTTTGGATTTTTCCCCAATTTTTAAAAGTATTTCCCATTTTTCAGGGTTGGATATTTTGGGATTTTGGATATTTTGGGATTTTTAGTGAAAAATCTGAATTTTGGGGATTTTTTTCCACTTTTTTTGGGTTTTTTCCTCAATTTTTTAGGGATTTTT
>NW_024358077.1:0-302 GCF_014805655.1 Passer montanus
ATAACAATAATCTGTATTTCCTCTAAAACGTTATTCTTAAGCAAAGTTTTTGAGCATTTTAAGACAGGAAGTTGAAATGCAGCAGACGATCCCTTGCCTCTAAAGTCTTATTCCCCAAGTGCTCACAGGCACTGAGATTTACCTGTTTTGAAAACACGCAGCAGTACACATGATGATAATGGCCCAAGAGCACACACCTCATGTCACAGACACAATACTTCACACTCACGTAAAATAAGTCAGTAGCACTCCTTCACCAAAGTTACCCTCAAAGCAGAAAGCACCAATAGATGAAAAAAAAA
>NW_024358078.1:0-302 GCF_014805655.1 Passer montanus
CCATCTGACCACGGAGAAGCTGAAATCATCACCTGCCCTTCCCAGGGCCAGGGAGGCTCCGTCACCTCCCCACCACCTTGGTGACTGGTCCCAAGGGCCCAGGCCTTCAGCAGCACCTACTCACAAGGTGCATTTCATAAACAAACACGAGAGCAGCTGGATGGAAGGCACTGCAGAGAGAACCAGGCTCAGGCCTGGCTTTGCAGGTCCTGCACAGCAAGAAAAAACTTCAATAAGATTGGAGGAGAAGCTTTCCAAGCAATGTCCTGCTGGTTTTGATTTCCAAATCCTTACTTTGGAGA
>NW_024358079.1:0-302 GCF_014805655.1 Passer montanus
CCCAAACTGCTGCAATGTGGGTCACTCTTGCACTGGGCTCAGCTCCTTCAAGGACTGGCTGCTCCAGAATGGCTCCCCCATGGGGTCGCAAGTCCTGCCAGAATCTGCTCCAGCATGGGCTCCTCTGTTCATGGGTCTGCAGATAGCTGTTAGATACCCTGCTCCAGCACAGGCCTCCCCCAGGGTAACAGCCTCTTTTGGGCATCCACCTGCTCCTGTGTGAGTCTACTCCAAGGACTGCAGATGGATCTCTGCACCCCCACGGATCTCCAAGGGCTGCAGGGGTACAGCTGCTTCACCAT
>NW_024358080.1:0-9248 GCF_014805655.1 Passer montanus
TCACCCAAACCTGTTCCTTCTCCCTTCCAACCCAGACCCTCGGCCTCACTAGTGAGTCTTTGGGGGATGCCATGACCCCACCCCGCTGTCCCCAGACCCACACTGGCCCTGGCAGGCTGGTGTCCCGTGTCACCTGCAGACACCCAGACCACCCAGCTCCTCGTGGAGCCCCCCTGGACACTGGTGGTACTGTGGGACTGGGTGACACTGACCTGCCAGGGCTTGGGGCCATCTGGTGCCACCACCTGGTACAAGGACGGGAGGCGCTAAGGGCCAGAAGGACACAAGCCCTGGCTCATTAGCAAGAGTGGCACCTACACGTGTGACAGACCCAACACCTGGCTCAGCCCCCACATGCATGTTGTAAATGGTGAGAGCTCTTTGTGCCCCCACCCTGGCACCTGTATGAATGCCAGAAGCTCTTGGTGAGCTCAGCTTCATGTATCACACCTCTCGTGTGACCAGAGCCCATCCCCTGCACACGGGAACATCCTACAGCATCACTGGAGCATCCCCTGTACACACCAGTCCACCCCAGTGTGACAAAAGCACCCTATTGCAATGGGGGATCCCTGGTGTGTTCTACTCGGACAAGCAGGTGGTGGGGGGCCTGCAGGTGAAATAGAGATTTTTGGAGTTCACTTGAGTTAGCAAATGAATTAAGCATTTAAATTTTAGCTTGTAGAGTTATGTGTTGAATTTTAATCTTTTACTTAAGAAACCTCTTCCATGATACAAAGGACATAGGAAAATGCAAACTTCTGAAGCTTCTTGCATAAAGAACAATACTGGAGGAGACCAAGGGATGCAAAGAACCCAGATAAAGGGGCTCCTCTGTCTCCAAGCTTATCAAGACTGACAGACATACTCAGATAAGTACCAAAGGACAAAAAGTGCGCGTGCAATGGAGAAAAGTTCAAAACTTTGCTGTGCGTCCCAGCTAGATGGTGACAGGGAAGGCAACAAATCCCCTCTTTGAGCCCCGTTGAATCCCAGCTACCAGTGACGGTGCAGAATAAACAAAGGAGCAGCACCACGGGTCCAGGGGTAACTTTATTCCATGGTAAAACTTCCCCCCTTCAGCGTCCCAGGACCCCAAACTGGGGGCAGACAGTAACTTATAAACAGGGGAAGGTCCTAAGGGGAGGATACAATCTTGTCGGGGTCGGCTGTCACTTGTCTCTGCCCCAACACGGGAAAAAGGTGGTTCTGGGCAGGCCACGCTTTCGAAGAGGGAGTCTGGACTCTTGCTTCTCGGTCTTCAGTGGCATTTATTGTTCCTTATCTACAAAGTTTTTCTGTCTGTCCAGCCAAGGTCTGATCAGCAAGACAGCCAAGGGCACTCTCTCCCGCCCACGGAGCATTTGTCTCTTTTATAGTGAAAACTATGTATTAGATATTTACCTTCTATTTCCAATATTTTTCGCCCTTGTTGGCAAGTGCACCTTCACCATGAACCAATCCACACATGCCAATATCATCCCGAACATGGATGCCAAGGAGAAGAAAGAAGAAGGACAGGGCACGCCCAAATCCCTCCATCTTAGAACCCCTGACCCCCATGTACAGAATTTCAAACCCCCCTGTACAACATACAAAACCCCCTTGTACAGTGCTCCAAAGTTTTTTCCCTTCACCCTGTGATTGCTACTACTATGCCATTTAAACTTTGGTGGCCTGTAATTCTTCATATAAGGTTGGCAATTTGCTCTATGAATTAAGGTCCAATTTCCAGGTGTCTTTGGCTTCCTGCCAGGGTCTCCAAGCCCCTGTCAGAGCTTTGAGACATCCAGGGCATCCAGAGAGATGTCCTGGGTTCCGACACAATCTTTAACAAATCAGGAAAATTTGGAGTAAAAAACAAGGTGTGGAATACAATGTATAAACCAATAAAGAATTTCAAGGGAGGAGAACAGCCCCAGTGAACTAATGAAGTCTGGAGAAATACAAAACTGACAGGCAAGTTTCTCGAAAGAAGGCAGGTTTGGGGAGAGACTGGCATTTAATGAAGGGAGGAGTACAGAAAGTTCTGGGAAAAGGGCAGAGACAAAAAGCATATGGAAATTACAAAATTACAAATCAGTGAGCATACTAATAAAACAAAAAACGCACTACAACAAAGTTCAATTGTGAGGAAGACCACAATCTACAGCCCCAGAGACTACCCAAAGACACCCATGCGACCACCACAGCAAACAATGCATGCCCAGGAGGGTGTGGACCTATTTAGCATGGGAGGTGAAGACAGGCAGGGCCAGGGGTTGAATATGCATGGAAAGGTTGTGTAATGTATTGCATAAGGAACACCATTGAGAATAAAGATGTGGGTCAGACCGAGGCTCAGGGCACAAGCTTTCACGAGACCTATCTCGCTTGTCCAGCACGCTGACATACATACCCACTTCATAACTACATCAGGTTGTGGAGTCTATTCCACATATCGCTTCCCAGGGGTCCTGGCAGCTGCTGGTGCTGCCGTGGGGGTCTCCCACTCGGGGAATTACAGCTGCCAGGTGCACTCCATGGAGGGCACCATGGGGAAGAGCAGTGCTGAGCTCCATGTCACGGTGTGCTGTGAGTGTGGGGATGGGCACGGGGAGCCTTCACATCCCTCCCAGTTCCCCCATCCTTGCTCAACCCTCTGCGCGCCACCCTGCCTTCCCAGGTCTCTCCCTAGCTCTTCCCATCCCCTTACCTGGACTCTGCATCCCACACCAGGTCCCATAACCCCTCCCTAGGTGCACCATTCCCTCTCTGAGGTCCCTCCATTTTCCACAGGTCCCACCATCCCTGTCTGGGTCCCCAGAACCTTCCCTGTTGTTCCTGTGAACCCTCTCCATGTGTTCCCATGCTGAAACTTCCATCCTTCTCTGGGGTCCCCTCCACCCCTTTCTGAGCCTTCCCCCCATCTCTGGGCCCCCTTCTTCCTCACAGGGATCCCCCCACCCCTCTCTGCTCCTCCCTGAGTTCTTCACTGCTCCCTGGTGTCCCCCACTCCTCTCATGTCCCCAATCCCTCCTGCGTTCCCCTGCAGGGGTCCCGCCCTCAGGGGTGTCCCTGTCGGTGCAGCCCCCCGGGGGACAGGTGGCACTGGGGGACCACCTGGTGTTGAGCTGCACGGTGGCCAGGGAGATAGGTCCCCTGTCCTTCTCCTGGCACCAGGAGGGCTCGGGGGCACCGCTGGGCACCGACCCCCATCTGGAGCTGCACCACATTAGGGATGAAGACAGCAGCCAGTACCAGAGCTGCGTCATTCATGGGGACAGCATGGCCAAGAGCCCCACAGGTAATGTTACTGCCCGGGGCAAGCAAAACCCTCGGGCTGAGAGTGATCCCATCCACAGCATCCCCAATTCCACACATTCCCATTCCACCTCATCCCCCTCCAAACTATCCCAACCCAGCCCAGGTCACAGCCCCCACCTCTGGGTGTCACAGACCAGCATGGCTGGGACCGTCTGGGTCCAGGTGTTAGCATTCAGGAACACATAATCATGGAATGATTATATGCAGGTGCTTTTATTGAAGAGCTCTGGGTGTCAGGGCTACAGACCCAAATCTGACTCCGCCATGGGGTCGGGATGAATATGGTTTTTTATTATATTGTTATATAACTTATATATTAATTATTAAACTGACATAATTCTATTGTATACATGAATTTCATCCAAGCATAGGTTTCTCGTGATCCCCCCTCAAACTCTTGAACATAGTTTCTCATGATTCTTCTTATGTTTAAACAATAATTATATCTAAACAATCATCACATTTAACAATTATATAATTTATCATATACTGGTTACACAGGTGCAATTTTACATGATCTGGAAAACACAAGGCCTAATGTTTCCCAGGGCCTATTTTTAACATTTTCCCAGGGCCTATTAAGGCTAACTTTCTTTCTACCTCCCCGAATTTTCTATGATTTTAAAATATTTTACTATCACAGGGATCTCCACCCAGGACATTCAAGCCATGCATCCCTAATCCCAGCTGTCACATCCCACACTCCAGGTCACATTCACCCCACTGAGCATGACCCTCCCAAGGCCATCAGACCGTTGGGATGGGGATGATGGCCCCATTGTTATGCCTCATCAGACCCATCCCATCCCACCCAGGCCATTCCATGCCCCCCACGAAGTGATGGCCATCACCACCCTTGAACACTGCATGCCTCATCCCACCCTCACCTCATCCTCATCCCATCCTCATCCATTACCCCTCATCCATCACATGCCCTCATCCCACACCCCATCATGAGCCCCACCACCATGGGGTCACTGTCCTGGCTGAAGGAGACCCTCTGTCTCCAGGTGCCAACATGCAGATCTCTCATCCCCCCACCCCAGATGCCAGCCCCTCCCAGGGGCCTCAGCCCTGTCTCTGTCCCGCAGTGCCCGTGGCAATGCCACTATTACTCCCAGTCCCCTGTCACACCAGGTGTGCACAGGTGACCCCGTGACCCTGTTCTGCTCGGTGCAGGTGGGCTCAGCCCCTGTCACCTTCACCTGGCTGTACAGCAGGCAGGAGATGGCCCGGGGTCCCCTCCTGGAGCTTTGGGACATCAATGTGGGACATTCGGGCACCTACCAGTGCGTGGCCACCAACCAGCTGGAAGAGCAACACATATTCTGGGCACTCAGCCCAGAGCTGGTCCTGACTGTGACACCATAGGGTCAAAGGAACATAGGTGGGGTCACATGGGGTCCCTTGAGGGCTGCAGCACCCCTGGGATTCTAGGTGACCCCAATGTGTCCCCTGTCACCTTCACCTGGCTGTACAGCAGGCAGGAGATGGCCCGGGGTCCCCTCCTGGAGCTTTGGGACATCAATGGGACATTCGGGCACCTACCAGTGCGTGGCCACCAACCAGCTGGAAGAGCAACACATATTCTGGGCACTCAGCCCAGAGCTGGTCCTGACTGTGACACCATAGGGTCAAAGGAACATAGGTGGGGTCACATGGGGTCCCTTGAGGGCTGCAGCACCCCTGGGATTCTAGGTGACCCCAATGTGTCCCCCTCTGTCCCCAGCAGTGGCCACATGGTCAGTGGGTCCCTCCTGTTCCTGGTCCTGCTTGTGTCATTGGGGGCTGGCACCAGTGTCACCACCTGGGTGGGTGACAATGGATATGGATGGGGATCCTCTGGTCAAAGGGAGGTCCCCAGATTGGGGGCAGATAGTGGGACAGCAACAAGTGACTTTGGCTCGGGATATCAGAGGATCTTCAGGTGTCCCTGTGTCATTCCAGGGGGGCCTTGAGGAATACTATAATGGTACTGGGAGCTCCTGGTTGGGCTCAGGAGGTATTGGAGGGTCCTGTAGAGATGTTGAGGGGCTTTGGGAATCCTGGGACAGTTTACAAGGTGCCCCTCCCTGTCTGGGGAAGCTTGATTTGCCACTGAAAACCAGGGGCCGCTGCCCCTTGAGCACTGGAACTGGGAGCTCTGGGCAGCCCCACATGGGAGCCCTCACTCGTGGCCACGCCCCTAGGCCCCAGAGGCCCCAAACTCCCACAAAAAATCCCTGACAGAACACCCAACATCTCTGTATGATAGTGCAGGACATCCCCAAATCCCCCAGGACCCCCCACCAAGGTCTCTGGGGGCTCAGCTTCACCCAAGTCAGGAGCTGTTGGTGCCACCCTATGGCCCCCGTACTCTGGGGGGGCTTCAGCCCAATCCCTGGAATCCCCATCCCCACCCATTGTCACTCACCCCGGTGGTGCCATCGGTGCCAGCCCCAGATGACACCTACGAGCAGGACCAGGAACAGCAGGGACCCGCTGAGCCCTGCAGCCACTGCTGGGGACAGAGAGGGACACATCAGGGTCACCCAGATTCCTGGGGGTCCTGCACCCCCCGCGTGACCTTGTGTGACTCCACCTGTACCCCAGTGTCATCGTGGTGTCACAGTCAGGACCAGCTCTGTACTGAGTGCCCAGAACACGCGGTGCCCGTCCAGCTGGTTGGTGGCCATACACTGGTAGGTGCCCGAATGTCCCACATCAATGGCTCCAGGCTCCAGGAGGGGACCCTGGGCCACCTCCTGACTCTTGTGCAGCCAGGTGAATGTGACAGGGGCTGAGCCCACCTGCACCAAGCAGTGCAGGGTCACGGGGTCACCTGCGCACACCTGGTGCAAAAGGGGACCGGAGTTGATGGTGGCCTTGGCCACAGGTACTGCAGGAACAGGGACAGGGCTGGCACTGGCTTAGTGGGATAGGGGTGCCGTGGGTGGTTTCACCCCCAGCCCGAGGGTCCTGCTTGCCCAGGATAGTGACATTCAAAGCGTCACTCTCGGCCATGCTGTCCCTGTTGCTGACCCGGCACCGGTACCGGTCGCTGTCATTGTCCCAAGCGTGGCATAGCTCCAGGTGGGGGCTGGTGCCCAGTGCTGCCCCCGAGGCTCCTCGGTGCAAGGAAAAGATCAGGGGACCTGTGTCCCTGCAGCCACCGTGCAGCTCAGCAACTGGCACACCAACTAGACAGGTTGAGAAAAGTTTTTCTGCTTCTGAATTAGACAAACATATAGTATCTGAGCCGGCTGCTTTGGCTAAGGTCACTCAAACATTTGTTTTTGGTTGTTCCACAGGCAAATCTGCATGACAAAAAACAATTGAAACTCACTAATACCAACATACAACTTGCATTTGCTTCATCTTATTCATGAGCTAAGTTTTGCCAGAATTTTTACATCTATATCAATTTTTTAAATTTTGCTTTTAACAAAAACAAAAACTTAACTTTTTTGCTAAAAGTCAGCTCTTCGAAACAAACATTTGACATACAATTGACGTACTTATAAATAACATTAACACAAAATTAGAGTTTGCAGGTTCCACTGATGCACAAGGAACGTCAGGCGTGACCTGGGATATCTCTGCTCAGCTTACGTCTGCGTACTTGCTTCTTCGGTTTTGGACTCATCAACACGTTTAGGGGTGCAATATGGTTTGACATTTTTGTTGGGATCTACTTAATTCTAGCACCTGTAGAGACAGAAGCATACCCTTTGCCTCAGGTTATTAATCGGAAAAGATCTTCAATTTGTCTAGACTTAGGGTTTCTAATTAAAACAGGTGGATTTTCTTTCAGTTTCACCTGTGTGTTATTTGAAAAATGCCTAAAAATTGGTGGATTGGGTTGTGCAAACAAACTTTTTAGGAAATTAAAAACATACAAAGCTTTGTTCAGCTTCATCTGAGGTGTGACTTCTGCTCTCTCTCTCTGTTGATCTGAAATGCGTTTTAATGTTTGATGTACTCTTTCAATAATTGCTTGGCTTGTGGGAGAGTGAGGAATACGAAAGATGTGACGAACACCCCATTCTTTTAGAAATGTGGCTAATTTTTGAGATATGAATGCAGGATTATTGTCAGTTTTTTCTTCTTGGGGCATGCCTAATGAAGCAAAATGTCGCAGAAAATGATGACAGGTGTGATTACTTGTTTCACCTGTGTGAAGAGAAGCAAACATTGCACTAAAGAACTTGTCTACTGAAACATGAATGTTTTTAAATTTACTAAAGGAAGGGTATTTAGTGATATCTGTTTGCCATAACTGCGGGCTTTGTAAACTTTGTGGATTGATCCCTCCTGTGGAAACAGGAGGCTGCACAAGCTGACAGTCAGGGCAAGTATTGATGATAGCTTTAGCTTGACTTTTGGTAATTCAAAACATTCACACAAGTGCTTGTGTGTTTTAGTGAAAAAAGATATGTCTCAGTTTTGCTTGTTCAAAAATGTTTGGCAAAGTGTTTGAAATAACTATTGCCAGTTTGTCCGCTCTAGCGTTTCCTTCTACTAAAAATCTTGGAAGCGAAGAATGAGCCCTGATGTGAGAAACAAAATATGGATTAGTTCTATATTGCAAAGTTGTATAAAGACATGAAAGCTAATGATAAAAAGTATCATTACTAACATCTTTTAAAATTGACTCTTCTAATCTCTTAACTACATTCACAACATAAGCAGAATCTGTGATCAAGTTAAGAGGCTGAGGAAAGAGCTGAAAAACTTGAACTACAGTAGTAAGCTCAACAATCTGAGGAGACCCTTCTACTATCTGAACGTCTAAGTATTAGTTTTTTGGTTCAACTAAGTTACAACTGATTGGTGACTTTTGCCAGAGGTATCAGTGAAGAGAGTGACTGAATTTAAAGGTTCTTTACTTAAGTTTTTCTCTAAAACTCAGTTTTGCTTGCAATAGTTTGTGAGCTGGGTAGTGAACGAACAAATACCTGGGAAGTCCAAGAATGCATACTGTAAATCATTAGAATTTTGTATTGCCTAATTAAGATAATATTTTTTCAATGGCAAATAGATAACTGCAAATTCTTGGCTTGCTAAAATTAACAATCTGGTTCTGGCCTTAATTACAATTTGTGTAATCATTTCTAAGACTGTGAAAATAGTTTTTGGAGACTTGTAGGGAAGAAAAATCTATTCTATTATTAACAAAGGATCTGGCTCAGAAGGGTCTCACTGAAAAATGAGACCACAAAGTTGCATTTTTTCTCCTAAAACTGCAAAAAAGAAAGGTTTTTCAGGAATGCAGCGATGAGCTTGTCTTCTTCAGAGAGCTTCCGCCATCTTGTTGAGCGCTGTACAAGCTTCAAGGGTTAAGGTTCTTGGAGAAGTGATGACGCAGCTTCTTCTCAGCAAATCAAGAAGTGGACTCAGCTCATCGTTGGTGATTCCTAAAACAGGTCTGACTTAATAGATTTCTCTTAAGAGTTGTGGTAAGTTTTGCAGGTTGTTGACACTGGTCTAGATCTGTATCTTCTGTGGCGTCATTGTTGTCTCAGTCACCTTCTATCTCAGATACTTCTAGGGTGAAACTTCCTGGATTTTTGTTGCAGAAATTTCAAGTCTAGCTTTTTGGATTTCAGCAACAACATAAGCATGGGTTTGCTCCATCTCTTCTTGCATTGAACCTGTGATGAGCAAATCATCCATGTAGTGTATAACTATGGGATGTCCCTGTGTGCAGGGCATGGGCTCTGGTGTCACAGGAGGTGATACATAGAGTGGAGCCCTTGCAGAGCCTCCGGGGTCCCCGCAGGTGCCAGGCTGGAGACAACCAAACCCCCCTCACCATTTAAGACTCTGAAGGGGAGCCTGAGCCCAGTGCTGAGTCTGTCACACGTGTAGGTGCCACTCTCAGCAACACTGAAGCGGTCCTGTCTCTCCTGCCCCCAGCGCTGCCCGTCCTCATACCAGGTGGTGGCACCAGCGCCCCCTGA
>NW_024358081.1:0-302 GCF_014805655.1 Passer montanus
CCAGCCCTCTGAGCTGGTAGACAGGGACAGGGAGCAGAAGAGCCCCCTGAAATCCAGGAGGAAGTAGTTAGTGACTTAGTGTGCTACTTAGACATTCACAAGTCTATGGGACTGGGTGAATTCATCCAAGGGTACCAAGAGAGCTGGCAGAAGAGCTCGCCTAGTCACTCCATCATTTTTCATTGGTCCTGGCTCGCTGGGGAGGACCCAGTTGACTGGAAACGTGGCCAGTGTGACACAGGCTCACAAGAAGGGCTGGAAGGAGGATCCAGAGAACTACAGGCCTGTCAGCCTGACCTCAG
>NW_024358082.1:0-302 GCF_014805655.1 Passer montanus
GGGACAAGCTTCCCACTTTTTGTGCAAGTCAGTTCTCATTCCCAGTGGTTCCTTCAGACCTTTCTGGAAATGGGTTGGAGGCTTTGGGGTCTTGGATGGGCTCGTGTTCCCCTGCAGTGCCTGGCCCTTCTCAGCCCCATCCCTGCACCTGTACCAGGCTGGGCTGTGCTTTTCTGCAGGAGCCACAGCCAGGAGGTTTGTCCCAGAAATGCTGCCCTGCCTCATGTGGCCCCTTCTCCAGCCACATCCAGGTCTTTCTGTGGTGTGTTTTTACTGACAGTCCTTGTTTGTTATTCCCAAAA
>NW_024358083.1:0-302 GCF_014805655.1 Passer montanus
TAAAATGCCCCAAAATTCATCCCCAAAAAGTCCCAAAATTCCTGGAAAATTTTACAAAAAAATGTTTAAAAATCCCAAAAATTTTCTGGAAAATTTCACAAAATTTTTTTTAAAAATCCCAAAAAATTCCTGGAAAATTTCACAAAAATCTAAAAAAAATCTCCAAAAAATTTCTGGAAAATTCCCCAAAAATTGAAAAAAAAATCCCAAAAATTCCGGGGAAATTCCACAAAAATTTTTTTAAAAAATCTCCAAAAAATTCCTGGAAATTTGCCCAAAAATTAAAAAAAAACCTCAAAAAT
>NW_024358084.1:0-302 GCF_014805655.1 Passer montanus
GTGGCAGGCGGAATCGGTGCCAGCCGTGCCAGGAGATTGCGTCCTCCTGCAGTGCCAGTGGCAGGGGGATGGCACGGGGCCCATCCGCTGGCAGCGGGGGCAGCGCGAGGTGCCCGGCGGTGCCAGGGCCGCCATTTTGCCCTCGGGGACGTTGCAGATTTGCCAAGTGGAGCCCGGAGATGCTGGGAGTTATCGGTGCCTGCTTGGGAATTCCCAAAATTCCCAACATTCCCAAGGGGTCAGGATTGGGAGTGACGTGGAGCTGAAGGTGGTGGAAGGTAAGAGCAGTTTGGGGGTTTTTA
>NW_024358085.1:0-302 GCF_014805655.1 Passer montanus
TGGATCCACTGGTGGCCCCCCAGGCTCAGTCAGGAGTTGGTGGCTTTCTAAATTCCCAAAAGGAGTCTGGAAATGGCAGGATCCAGATGTTCGTGTCCACAGCTTCCCCCTCCCACCAGGGTTAAGAATGGCAAAACAAATACATTTAAACAGGTTAAATGGATTATTTGTTTCCAAGGATGGCGATGTTGGACTAAAGGATCTCCTCCAGTTGTCTGCAGTGCTGTGAATGGGGTCCTGTATGTCCAATTAAATAAACCACAAAATTAGAACTTAGCAGCAGTTTTAATTGAGCAGCAATT
>NW_024358086.1:0-302 GCF_014805655.1 Passer montanus
TCTCAGCAGACTGGTGCTGACTGAGCAGGACGGAGCAGAACCCATATTCAGGTGTTGCTCTGTTGTGAGATGTAACCACATAACACGGCTGAGTGCTGTTCACTCCCCTTTAGCAGATGTTGAGGGTTAGAATTTTTCTGTTTGGGTTTTTTTTCCTCCGGGCATTTTGTCCCTTAATTTGGGAGGAAACACTAATGCCTGCGTACTTAAGAGAGAGAAAAGAAGTGGCCAAGTTCAGGGAAAGAAGGCATTGGGCTGCACTTGTTTTATCAAAGTGTTTGTCATGGAGGCCCGAGATGCCG
>NW_024358087.1:0-302 GCF_014805655.1 Passer montanus
TTGACTGAGCAGGACCTCAGGCCAAACACCCCCTCAAGGCCAAGCCCCTGCCATCCCATCAGTGCTTGGATTATTTATTTACACTCTCAGGATGCAAAGCACGAGCCTCTGATCAGGGCTGAGCTCCCTCCTCTTCCTGCCAGCCCCTCACTTAGGGGGTGAGAATTGATAAATATAAAAGAATGACAGATAAAAGTTATTATGAAGAGAAAGTTTCCTGGTCTAGGAATGGGGTAGAGAACTACATCACAAGACAATGATTCTTGTAGTTGTGGGGTTCCCAGAAGAAGGAAGGAATGATG
>NW_024358088.1:0-302 GCF_014805655.1 Passer montanus
GATGTTTTCAAGTTTGTTACCAGACTCTAGGAGAGTGAAAAATGTTTGTTAGGGCAAAGGAGTTGGTGCTGCCCTTTGAGTGTGGTGCAAAGAATAGTACGCACTTGGACTGGGAAAATCAGTGAAATCTTGTTATCCTGACACAGCTGATTTGAGAGTCGGGATGTTTCTGACTTGGCTATGTCCTAGGGGTGGTTTTGAGCTGGTCTTAGTAAGTGTCCTTGTTTTGTGAGTCGACAGCGCCATGGTGTGGTTAGTTTTGATGAGCGCTGACAGTGCCCAGGAAAAAGACAAGCGCTTTT
>NW_024358089.1:0-302 GCF_014805655.1 Passer montanus
ATTTATTTATTTATTTATTTATTTTAAACCATCACTGGTTTTAGGCTATGGAGACTCTGTTATTGTTAAATGTAAACAGCTTGACCTTCTTATAATTTGAATTTTATACCTGCCCTTTTGGTAGTAACAGAAATTCAGCTGGGTTTTTCTTCATGGTTATGTTTACAGCAGTGGGGACCTGATAAAGTTACAGCTAATTGTCCTAATGACAACCTAACCCAGTATCAAACCCTGTCATTTCCTCTTAACTCACCTCCTCCTTCTCTGCATACCTGTACATGTGTAAAACAATGCGCATCTTT
>NW_024358090.1:0-302 GCF_014805655.1 Passer montanus
GGGGTCCCGGGGGGGGTCCCGGGGGTCTCCCCCCCCCCGCAGAGCCGCACCTCCCCCAGCTCAGCCCGGAACTGGGGCAGGCGGGCGCAGGAGAGGAACCAGCGCGAGACCCCCGGGAAGGGGGCGCGGGACGGGGGGTCCAGCACCTGGGGGGGGTCACCCAGGGGTCAGGGGGTCACCCAGGGGTCACCGAGGTCACCCAGGGGTCACCCAGGGGTCATTGGGGTCACAGGGACACAGGGACAGGGATGGACACAGGGACACTGGGGGGCGTTTTGGGGGTCCCGGGTAATTTGGGGAGG
>NW_024358091.1:0-2654 GCF_014805655.1 Passer montanus
TATGGAATAAAATGCTTCTGAAAGCTGCTGTGTGTGAGTTTACAGAGGAAAAAAGACATGCCACTTGACAATATGATATTGGGAAATCCAAAAAATCCCACTTCCCTCGAGTCTGCCCTGCCTCAATCATAAATGTCCCGCAGGCAATGGCTCAGCCCATGAATAGACAGAGAGACATTCTTTGGCCAACACGTATAATAATCTGCACAAGGACAGAGAGCTGCAGCTCCAGCCCAGCCCCCCACACGGCTCTGGGAGCGCCCACACGCCCGACAGGGCTCACACAGCAGCTGCAGCTCAGCCCTCGCTACAAATGCCCCTATAGGAAGGATTCTTCCCAGGAAAAGGAGCACTCAAACTTGGCCAACACAGGCTCACAATGCTCATCCTCACTAAGGGGGGGGGGAAGACTTTTAAAAATTATTTCTTTACTAAGAATAATTAAATGATTAAGTAATACTGAAATGAGTTCAATTAAAGAAGCCTTTGCTTCTAAGCCATGTAACAACAATCAAAAGCTCCCAGCCCCTTTGGTTCCCATCCAAGGGAGTTACCTGAGCAGAGGGAGATCTTTCAGACAGGGACCTCCTGATCTCCCGAATCATCTGCTCGACTGCAAGGCCCAGATCTGCTGGTGGCCATCCCTCTTCCTCAGGTGCGCTCTGGGCTGAGCTGGAGGCCATTGGTGCTGTACAACCTGCATGGCCAAGTGGAGCGCTGGGTGCTGACGTGCCCGGGGAGGCTGCAAGAATCCAAACAGAATGATCACACTCCACAATGTGGCTCTGGGACACAGAGTTCTATAGGTGCTGTAGATCGAACATCACAGGAAGGAAGCAGGAAAAAAAAGGCAGAGAATTTTTTGGCCTCTTAAGTGCCTCTTCCTAATAGGCTTGACAATTGCTGGCAGAGAATGACAGAGTCTTGTGGAAAAATACTTCAAACAGTCACTTTTAATTACATTTTAGAAAAACAAGGCTACAACTCTTTTCCTACCTCGTGGGTTGAAAGCCGGGGGCTGGGGCTGCTGCTCCCTGCGCAGCTGCTGGAAGCTGCAGGGCTGGAGCCGGAGCACCTCCCGGTCGAGCTGAGGCAGCTGCCCCCCGTAGAGCTCCTGCAAGCGGCTGGGGGGCCCCGGAAACTTCTCTCTGCTGGGCTCCCAGACCAGGCCAATTCCCAGGGTTCCTTTCCAAACTGAGGTGTAGTTCATGTTCTCCACTCTCCAGCTGGAACAGAAGAAAGCAGAGAGTTTGCTGCTGTGGGAGAGGAGCTTCTCTTTCCTGCCTGCTTTCCCTTTGGGACAGGTCGGTGTGTGCTTATTAGATAAAGGCAGGTTTAAACTCTGGAGGAGTTGTGTTCCAAACTGCTCCCTCCTGGAGCCCTTCTGTGGGTATCCTTGGACAAAAGGCCTCTTGGTGGGAGCTCCCAGTGGCAGGTTAAGGAAGGAGGTTGACATTTCAGGGCTGTGACTGCTGAAAGCAGCTGGTTTCCAGAGGTGTCCAGAGCTGGGAGTGGCTCCTTTTCTCAGCTGCCTGCAGAAAAGGAAGTTGCCAAGTGGGAATTTCATTTGCGGAGATGGCCATCAGGGATGTTTCCCAAGAGAAGGGCTGGCAGAGAGGCAGGTCTGGTGCTAAAGTGGCTGTGTGTTTGTGTTGATGGTGGGGAGGGTCAGAGATGCAGACACCAGCTGGAGGAATAGTGTCATTTACTGCAATGCAAAAGTGCAAGAAAGAGTCAGAAAAGGAGAAGCCAAGCAATGCACCCCAGCATTATTACAAAAGTTTGCATCTAGTGATTAAGAAAGATAGATCAGCAGATACCCCAATGCTTTCCCCTTCATCCAGAGCAGCACATCAGCTGGGGGAAGCTGTCCCAGCCAAGCCCTGGAGAGCCACGGCCGGGAACTGGGAAATCCTGTGGAGCCTCCACCTTTGGCGGCCACGAGGCTTCCGAGTGCGCTGTGAGAGCAGCCCGGCTGTGACAGTGCTGGACAGGCAACGTGACAGAGCTTCTGCTGGGGGACAGCTGATTTCATTCTCCTCTTGGTTTTCTCCCCGAGCCTGCCCAGGGCTCAAGGAGGAGCCAGGGCCAGGTGTGGCCTTGTCCATTTTCCTAAAGCAGAAAGGTGCAGACGTGTTTCCCCAGTGAATGGATGCATTGTTCCTTTTGATAGCAATACTTGGTTAAGGAGCAGATACACAGCACATTTGGTTGGAAGGGTCACCTAGAGGGCAGCTTTGGCTCAGGTCCTGTTGTTGAGGCTTCAGCCAGGGTCTGAAGTTCAGTCTTCAGTCCTTCAGTATTTTGTGGTGCAAATCATTGCTGTGCAGAGCTGGAAACAAACAAGTCTGTCTTTAGCACATTTGAGACAGGGAAGAGGATTAGCCCTGCAAGGCCAGGCTAGGGCCCAGAGCAGAAGGCCAGCAGCCTGCATTTGCCCCCAGGGAGCCGTCCAGAGCAAGAAGCCACTCCTGGCCAGGGGCTGAGGTGCCCGAAGCTGCCTCCCCGCTGTGCAGCTCTGCAGAGCCCGCGCAGCGCCGGGTCCTGGGCAGCTGGGACAGCCCGGCTGCCCTGCAGCACAGGGAGTGTCCCAGAGAGAAGCTGCTGCCCTTTGCTTTGCAACTCTTTCGCAGAGTCCTGTCATTAATCCACAG
>NW_024358091.1:4914-6466 GCF_014805655.1 Passer montanus
AGCACATTTGGTTGGAAGGGTCACCTAGAGGGCAGCTTTGGCTCAGGTCCTGTTGTTGAGGCTTCAGCCAGGGTCTGAAGTTCAGGCTTAAGTCCTTCAGTATTTTGTGGTGCAAATCATTGCTGTGCAGAGCTGGAAACAAACAAGTCTGTCTTTAGCACATTTGAGACAGGGAAGAGGATTAGCCCTGCAAGGCCAGGCTAGGGCCCAGAGCAGAAGGCCAGCAGCCTGCATTTGCCCCCAGGGAGCCGTCCAGAGCACGAAGCCACTCCTGGCCAGGGGCTGAGGTGCCCGAAGCTGCCTCCCCGCTGTGCAGCTCTGCAGAGCCCGTGCAGCGCCGGGTCCTGGGCAGCTGGGACAGCCCGGCTGCCCTGCAGCACAGGGAGTGTCCCAGAGAGAAGCTGCTGCCCTTTGCTTTGCAACTGTTTCACAGAGTCCTGTCGTTAATCCACAGAGTCTGATATGTTTTCCTTTTGTCTCCCAAATTTAACCCAGCTTTTTGAGAAAATGGACTGATGTAGCTTCTGCTGGTGGTGGTGCTTTTGTCTGCAGGTGAGGGCAGGTGATTTGAGCCAAGGACAGAGTCCACTGTTAACATCCCAGCTTTGCCAAGTCAAGGAAACCTCTCACAACTGGCCTACTGGTGCTCAGCAGTTTTCCTAGTGTTTGGAAAGCTTTGACCTTAAGAAACCCAGCAGATTTTCCTCCATGAGGATACCAGCAGTAGCATGATGCCAATTTTTTCCACCTCTTCTCTGTGTCTTTGGTGTTTTTTTTGAGAGTTCCTCAGTGCCCGGCAGGAATGAAAGGACCTGTGATGATGTGATTTGAGAGCTCTGTGTTGTTCCTTGCCACGTGAGTGTACATGGCAAGCGGGACACCCCACTCATGGTACTGTTGAGTTAAATTCATCCCAATTCTGTGCAAACAGCAGCCCCAAGGTGCTGAGAAGAGCAAGGACAGTGGGTGAATGTGCATGCACACAGCCAGGGCTGATTGCTGTGTGGGCAGAAGGTTTTGGACTGCTGTACATCTTCACTCTCCCTGGCTGGAGGAATATATCAGATCTATACAAAATAAAAATATTTATCAAAATAAATCAAAATGTATCACACAACACATAGGAATTGATGATATATATATAATTTATCATCTATATACTACATATTATATGTTAGAGGTCATTTTGGGCAGACACTGTAGCCTGTGTGCACAACCCTGCAGGCAGAACAATGGACATTCTGTGGATTTTGAAGCACGCTTGCAAACACTCCGTGTACGTGCCTGATAGCAGAAGCATTCTGCCCTTGGGCAACCAGCATGAGGAAGTTTGCCAACTGCATCCAAGGGGAAAGGATGTTAAAGAACATGGTCTGAAGATGCTAGCAGAGGGTGTGAAGATGTTCTGCTGATATTGCTGACAAGCTAAGCTACATGACCAAGATATGGTAAGAAATGCTCTTTGTTTTATGCACAGTGCTTTGTTAACCAATTGGATGTGTCCCCATGCCACCTGAATCCTGTGTTATGACATAAATGTACCCTTAGATTA
>NW_024358092.1:0-302 GCF_014805655.1 Passer montanus
TTGGGGTGTCGGGGGCAGGTTTGGGGTGTTTGGGGCAGTCCGGGGACATTTTGGGGCAGTTTTCGGGGTTTGGGAGCATTTTGGGGCAGTTCTGGGTTGTTTGGGGGGCTGGGGGCACTTTTGGGGTTTTGGGGTGGTTTGGGGCTGTTTGAGGACACTTCGGGGTTGTTTTGGGGTGGTTTATGAACATTTTGGGGTTGTTTTGGGGCTGTCTGGGGACATTTTGGGGTTTTTGGGGCAGTTTAGGGCCATTTTGGGATGTTTGGTGCACTTGAGGGACATTTTGGGGTGGTTTGGGAACA
>NW_024358093.1:0-302 GCF_014805655.1 Passer montanus
ATATTGGACCCAGGAGAGGAAAAAGAATTACAAATATGAAAAGGAAATTAAACTTTTCGGTGCATTGACCCTGGGAAGAATCCCTGTTGTGGGATCCCTGAAATATCTAAATTTTGGGAAAACATGAATAACCAAAGGAACGAATACTGGAAAGCACCAGATGGCTTATTTTGGATATGTGGGGAAAGGGCTTATCCAGAACTTCGTCCCCTATGGAAAGGAAGTTGCACTCTGGGAATTATACAACAAGGATTTTTCCTGTTGCCAAGCAAGGATGGAGATGATCTGGGAATACTGGTCTA
>NW_024358094.1:0-302 GCF_014805655.1 Passer montanus
TTTTGGGTCCGGGGGCTCTCAGGGGTGGGGGAGGGGCCGGGACCGGGGGTCTCTCGGGGGTCTCACGCCCTCCCCTCCCCTCCCCCAGCTGGAACAGGCCTTCGCCCGGCGGCTCCTGGAGACCCCCGGGGACCCCCCGGGGCAATAAACGCCGAATTTGGGCCCGGAGAGGTCACGGGGTCAGCTCTGCCCCTCCCCCACCCCGGGGGCTCTGCGACGCTGGGATGGGAGGGGCTGGGTGGGGGAGGGGCAGGCAGGCCACGTCCAGAGAAGTTTTTGGGTTTTTTTTTTGTTTTTTTGGG
>NW_024358095.1:0-302 GCF_014805655.1 Passer montanus
GGTGGCTGTGACACGCTACATGTGAGCAGTGGAGTGTCCTCCCTTCTGCAGCACCATGCTGAGCTCAGCTCCCCACAGGGTTTCAGCATGGACTCAGGAGATGCAGCAACTGCCAGACAGTGGCACCAAGATGTTTGAAATACACTTTGAAACCACACACAGGCCAGTGGGTGATGTGGATGTGCTGCTGCCCATTGAGGTACTGTAGCTCTTGGGGAAGGCAGGTGTTGCAGTGCGCTTGGTGTTACGCAATTGATGGGGGCGCAACACCTTCCCCGGGACACTGAACCTCCTATGCAGTC
>NW_024358096.1:0-302 GCF_014805655.1 Passer montanus
GTCACAAAATGAACAAAAAATGTCCCCAAGTGCCCCAAAAATGTCCCCAAATGACCCCAAAGTGTCCCCAACGCCCCCAAGGTGTCCCCAAGGTGTCCCAGTGTCCCCAAAACCACCCAAAATTGTCCCAAAATGTCCCCATATACCCCAAAAATGTCCCCAAATGAACAAAAAATGTCCCTAAGTGCCCCAAAAATGGCCCCAAATGACCCCAAGGTGTCCCAGTGTCCCCAAATTGTCCCTTAACCCCATAAAACTGTCCCAACCCCCCCAAAAATGTCCCTAAATGACCCAAAAAATGT
>NW_024358097.1:0-302 GCF_014805655.1 Passer montanus
ATCTACATAAATGAAAACCAATCTGCATTAAAATATCGAAAATCAATCTGCATTAAAATATCTTTCATCTCCTCACTGATTCCCTCTACTTTCTCTTTGGATAACCAAATTCATTAATATTTTTAATCAGAGAACAACACTGAAAAGAGCATTATCAAAAGCTGTCTTTGGGAAGTGACTTAACTGATTTGCCTTTGATCCCTGTCATCAAGTAATTAGCTTAAAATTTTCAATGTCAAAATGGCTGGGGTCAAAAATAAGAGAAATTACCTTTTATTCTATATTTTGGCAGAAATGTTAGC
>NW_024358098.1:0-302 GCF_014805655.1 Passer montanus
CTCAAGGAAGGCTACCCACAGAAGCATTTGCACAACCACGGACACTTCAGCTTTTCATCTTCCTGCACACAGACACTCCTGCACCTCTTCTACTCTGGGACCATCCTCACAATAAAAGAGCCTTCTTTACACGGCCTATGCAATTCCATCTCTTTTCACTTGTGTTCTTTCTGACTTTTCCTTAGCATGTGCAGCACTGAGAACTGATGTCATCCCTCACTTTCATTCCCTGCCATCCAGCATTTACACACACTGAGATGATGCACTAGGAGTCAGTGCCAAAGACATTGCTAAGAGGTGGA
>NW_024358099.1:0-302 GCF_014805655.1 Passer montanus
GGGGAATATTTTGAATTTTTTTCAGGAATATTTTGACTTTTTGGGCTATTTTTTTTTTTGCTATCCCATTTTGGGGAGGGGTCCCGACTCACCCGCCAGGGCCTTGATGCGGGAGCACTCGAAGCCCTTGGGGTCCCCCCAGCCCCGCGGCTCCGGGGGGGGGTCCCAGGGGCCGTTGTTGTTGCCGGGGGGAGGGGCGGCCCCCGCGTTGTCCAGCTCGGCCGCCATGGGGGGAGGGGTCCCCCAAATTGGGGAGGGGTCCCACAGCGAGCTCGGGGGGGCCTGGAGGAGATTTGGGGGAG
>NW_024358100.1:0-302 GCF_014805655.1 Passer montanus
TTTAGTAACAAATCTGTATTTAAAGGACATCTTGTTTTCTTTACCATCCACTGTATGCTAAGATATTCACAGGCTGTACTGATAACAATGATTTTAAAAGATTATGTTCTCATTCTCTTAATTCCAATTAAATTACTAGTTTTCAAGTTCATATGGAAACTCCTAATACTTCCTGGATTATTGGCAGAACACATAAAGGAGTGGGTAACGCATTGCTGGACACAGTCTTGTAACATTTTAATTCAAATTTTTATCTAGATAAAAACCTTCTTTATATTTTTACTGACTTGTTTGTACCTATG
>NW_024358101.1:0-302 GCF_014805655.1 Passer montanus
GTCCCGCAAGCCCATGACCACCAAGGACCTGCTGAAGAAGTTCCAGACCAAGCGCACGGGGCTGAGCAGCGACGCCACCGTGAACGCGCTGGCGCAGCTGCTCAAGCGGCTGGACCCCGAGCGCAAGCTGATCGCAGACAAGATGCACTTCTTCCTCAAGGAGTAGGGACCCCCGGCCTCGAGGAGACCCCCAGGGACACCCCCAAAATCCAGAGAGCCCCCCCAGAGCCCTCAAGGAGTAGGGACCCCCAGAGTGGGGAGACCCCCAGGGACACCCCAAAATCCAGAGACCCACCCCAGAG
>NW_024358102.1:0-5454 GCF_014805655.1 Passer montanus
CCAGCTGTTCAGGTCACCCAATTTCCAGTACAAAATTTTAGTATCTCCAAGAGCTGGGATCCATCTTCTTTCAAGGGATCCTTCCCTTATAGAGTTTCATCCAAGAACAGGATTTTCCTTCACCATGAGTATGGGCACATCTTCTACTCCCAGCTTCCCCTTGTAAATCCTTGTATATCCAGCCTTCCCAACCTTCTTGGTTGACTCAGTGTCTTTTTGAACTGGAAAACCAAAAAAGGACAAATTATCTTCATTTCTCTTTCTTTCCTTAGGCAGCAGGAGGTCAGTAACGTGCCTGAGCCTTTCTAGGTTTAACCCTATCCCCTGTGTCACAGCTGTGACAGGAGAAAATGTCACCAATTCCTGGTGTCTTCCCTGCCCTTCTGGCCTTTCTCTGTGTCATGCTGTGGCACTGGCTCAATGCCAGTGCACCCATGAAAATAGATTTTTCTCAAATGGTTACTGTGAGATGTGACCAGAAACAGAGCAGAGCAGGCTAAAGCTTTGAAATAAAGGAAAACACTATATTAACCTACAACTATAATAAAAGAAAAACACAAAATTCCAACCAAAACCTTCCAAAACATTCCTCCTCCCGCTACCCAATTTCCAGCAAAGCACAGTGAGACAAAACCTTGGATTCTTAGTCAAGTGACCACCCCTCAGATAATCAATTCTCAGTTCATCAAGGGAGAGAGGAGTCTCTGTGGTACCATATTCTTCCCCAGGAAACACCGTTGAAACCTCTTCTGTTTCCATGTCACACATCTGCCATTTTGACCTCCTCTTTCCATGCTCTCACCACCGTACATGGACCATAAATGTTTATAGGGTTCCTTTTAAGGATGCTTTGCCAAGTACCAAAGAATGACAGTTCTTCTCATTTTTGGGACAACAGTCCCCCCCTTTCACCTCCCCTGGGGCAAAGGATCTTCAGAACAGAGATCTTCTTCCCTGAAGACAGAGGGCACCACCACACCCTCCTCTGTTCACTTCACTCCTGCATATGGTGTCCCTGCAGCAGGTCACTCTCACTCCTCACATGGTGGCACTGCAGCAGGTCACTCTCACTCCTGCACTAGCAATCACTGCAATAGGTCACTCTCCTGGCTCAAGCCATTGCATCCCCTTAAATGCAGTGTCTGTGTTACAGGAAAATTGGTTCACTCTATGGCTATACAAGAAGAAGCCCAGCCAAAGGCCACTCCATCATCTCTTCCCACCTAGGATTCTTTCCCATCTTCTCCTGACATCTCAAGTCCCAGGCTGTCTCTCTTCTCTTTCAGATCAAGCATTAGTGTTTAACAAAGTTTTCTTTGTCTAAGGAAGGGTTAAAGTCTTGGGCTCTGCTGCCCTCACAGCAGCTGTCCCAGGACTCCCAGAGGTGGGCATCTTCCGCCTCCCTTCTCTTTCTCCTCTGCCGACAGTGCTGTCAGCACATGATATAAACACCACTGGAGCCCATGGAACCAAGGGGCCATGGTGACACAGCAGGGCTTCATGGAACTCAAGAGACCATTGTGACTCTGTGGGGCCTGAAGGAACCATGGAGACCATTAGGGCCCTTCAGGGCCTGGTGTCACCAAGGGGCCATTGGGGCACCTCAGGGCCTCATGGAAGCAAGGGACCATTGAGACATTGTGGGACCCCATGGAACTGAAAAACATGGAACAGATCTGGCTGGCTTGGCTTCCCAGGGCCCACCTGACAGGTCTGGCTGATCTTGGGATGTCAAGGACTGCCTCTCATCAGCTCCTGCAACACTGGGGCTCCATGCTTTCCATGCTACAAAAAAGAACCATCCCTCTTTTCGGATGCCCATTGTCAAAATAGGTACTCTCCCTAAAAAATTTCCTCTATGCAAGGGCATCTCTCAGAACAAAACCTGCCAGCTCTGGCTGCCCTTGGCCTCTGGAGGTCACCTCTCATCCGCCTGGAAAACACTGGGGCTCTGTTGCTTCCATCTTACGGAAAAGAACCGGTTTTCATGTCCAAAGGCCATGGCCAAAATTAGAATTTGGCCTCCCAAATTCCGGATATCCAAGGATTGCTCCCTGACAAATGTAGCCAGGACAGATAGGTCAGGATGGCCCTGTCCTCTGGTGATTTTCTTCAACAATGAGTTGAATGTTTTCATTTGAAAACACCTTGGAGAGGGCACAGAGATCTCCCAAGGAGAGGTTTTGAGGCCTTGGGAACATCAGCACTACATATGGACAAAGGAGCTCTGTGCTCTGTGCTGTTGCTGTGGTTTTGCATCATGGTAGTGATGTCCTAAGAGAAGCTGCTAGCAGTTTCCTCCATGTCTGACAAAAAAACAATCAGTAATTAGCTTTGAGAATTGACAGTCTGTTAAACCACTAAGGAAACTGTACATGCCTCTGTGAAGACACATGTTAAAGACGAGAAAGCCTGGGGGGGTCTCTTTCCCTTCTGGCCAGCAAAGAGGTAACAAGGCTGGCCCAGCCCCTGTCTCAGCCGGGCCGGGCCGGGCGGCTCCTGCCGTGGGGCCGGGCCCCTTCCCAGGGAGCCCCCCAGGCCCCATCGGCTGCCGGGCAGGGCAGGGGAGGCCGCGGGGCCGAGGCCGGGCCGGGCCATGGCTGCGGTTGCCAACACCTGGGCGCTACCGAGCCCTGCCCCGCCGCCAGCCCGGGCCCGGCCAGGATCCGCTGGGCCCCAGGAGCAGCCCCGGGCCGGGCCGGCTCGGCCAAGATTCTGCCACCCTTGGGGTTCACCCGCAAGCCCCGGGCAGGGGGAGGAGAAGCCATGGGCCCCGGCTGTGCTGCTGCTGTGTTCTGGCCTGGCTGCTGAGATCCTGGCCCTGCCCCAACGCAGCCCATCCTGACACAGCCCCAGCGCAGCCGCTGCAGAAACCTCCATGGTAAAACAGCTCCAGCCGCAAGGACCGAGCCTGGCCAGGGTCACGGAACCATCTGCAGGCCCCGGGGGAGATATTAACTCTTTCAGTGCTTCCATCCTCCCTCGAGTGAGAGAAAAGGACAAAGTGCAGGCACAGAGGAGCAACATAAAGACACCAAGGTCAGTGAAGGGGAAGTTGAGTCCCAGATGGGAGGGATGACGAATGCCCGGATCTTAGGTCTGAAATCCTCCTGTAAAGCTATGGAGAAGGATGTAATTGATACATCAGACTCTCTTTTTCCCCTATAATGCATTGAAGTGTATGGGGAGATGACTTGTTCAGCAAAGGCCTCCATGCTAAAGTAAGCAAATGTTGAAGTAGCTGTGATCCCATGAGACGTTTGAACAGTGAAAGAAGAGTGATGAGACCCTGTGTCCTCACAGAAGAAAGACAAGATCTCTGTTCTCAGAGAAGAAGATGATTTCAGAAATAGATGAAGAGAACCTTTGCTCTCAAACAACTCATCTTTAAACCAATATCCCATACATTGACATGGCCCATAAACGCAGCTGTGGGGAAAGGTGTGAAAAAATGGGAAGGACTTCACGACAGCAGATTTTCTGGCTGGCTGCTATTTATGGGAATTGAGAGCCATGGAGAACTGTTTTCTTATGGAGAAGCCTCCATAGCATGAAAGAAAGTCTCCTCTCCCTAAGTGAATTGAAGAAAGACTATTCTGGAGGTTGTAAACGGACTCAAATTTTAGGTTTTGTTTCCTTACATTCTCAGTAAGAAAGAAAAGTTCGTAGGGAGAAGAAAATTGTTCTGAATGATTTGATCTGTTTCTTATTACTCTTTCATTTAGTTATTATTCATAAACTTTTCTTTATAAGCTTTTAAAGTTTTGAGCCTATTTTCCCTTTCTCATAATCCTACCTCATAGCAGGAAATGAGTAAGAATATTCTAGTGAGTGCATTAGAAATTAACCAACACTGAACCCACCCCACTAACTGATGTACTGGCCAAGAAATCTCAAATTGGCGAACCAAAATCATTACAGAAATCTTCCTGATGAGCTGCACAGAGCACAGGGAAATCAAGGCAGAGCCATGATCTGTCAGGACTTGCTTGATCCTAATGAGCCCTGTGGTGCATTTGGAGCTGAGCCCTGGTACCTCAGGACCTGAGAGGAGATTGTACAAACCTTTCCAGGAGTCAAAGTCAGAGGAAACATCCAAAGTGTCTCAAAGTACGAATGGGACCATTGAGGTCCATCCTCCACACAGGCTCCTCATGGACTCCTTGGAGGAGAGAATGGGAGGCCAGGATGGCACAAAAAAAAATCTCAGAGACTCAGTGTGGAAAGGAAAATTCAAAGTATTTTAAAAACCTTTAAGTACCTCAAAGTATTAATGAGCCCCATTGAGTGTCAGTACAGAACTCTCAAGGGACTCATTAAAGCAGAAAATTGAGGTCATGATTGCACAAACCTCTCACAGAGTCAGTATCAAAAGGGAAACTTCAATTACCTTAAAATAAATGAAGTACCCTGAAGCATTAATGAGCCCCACTGATTGTTGTTACTGACAAAGCCTCTCCAGGGACTAATTACAGCAGATAATTGGAGGCCATGACTGCACAAAACTCTCAGACACTCCAAGCCAAAAAGTCCTTTGAAAAACCTGCAGTCCCTGGGAGCATTCAGGAGCCACAAGAGCCATTGCTGAGCAAGGCTCCCCAGGGACTCCTTCCAGCAGATCCTTGAGGCCACTGGGACCATGGCAGCAGCTGCCTGGGCCAGTGCCTTTCTCAATGCTCTCATGCACATGGCCAGTAGATTTTCCCTTCCCCTGTGCCATGGCAATGTCCTGGGCCAGTTTTTCTGTGAAATTCCCCAGATCCTCAAGCTCTCCTGCTCCAAATCCTATCTTAGGGAACTTGGGCTCATTGCAGTTAGTGCCAGTTTAGGACTCGCTTGTTTTGTGTTCATTGTTTTCTCCTATGTGCAGATCTTCAGGGCTGTGCTGAGGATCCCCTCTGAGCAGGGGCGGTACAAAGCCTTTTCCACCTGCCTCCCTCACCTGGCTGTGCTCTCCCTGTTCCTCAGCACTGGTATATTTTCAGACTTGAAGCCCCCTTCTATGTCCTCCCCATCCCTGGATCTGGCCCTGTCAGTTCTGTACTCAGTGGTGCCTCCCGCCCTGAACCCCCTCATCTACAGCCTGAGGAACCAGGAGCTCAAGGCTGCAGTGTAGAGACTGATGACTGGATGGTTTCATAAATATTGAACTGCTGACCAATTTCTGAAAATCTCTTCTAATAGAAGTCATATTTGATACTTCTTAATGGCTTCGTGGGGGGATTTTATTTCCTTTGTTTTACATTTTTCATATTGACCACAAATAAATGTCATATTCTGTGCCATTTCTGATTTTGTTTTTCTCCATCTCCCCTGTGGCAGTAATATAGACTGTATTAAACACAAGCTGCGTTCTTGGAGGCTTTAAAGGAAATAAATGCCTCAGCAGAGTTTTCTGCAGAGATGCCCTTTGGTTGCCTTCTCTGGAGCTGCAGCAGCAATGTCTGTGTGCAG
>NW_024358102.1:5756-6463 GCF_014805655.1 Passer montanus
TGTTTTCAATTTCCTGCTTGGAGAAGGATGGGAAAGTTGGGGTGATGACAAAATATTTTTTACTTTTGATACAATTTCATATATTCATAGCTCTGAAGATTACTATTATATAATTTTAAAATTATAATCCTTGCATAACTCCTATTGAACTCTTATTAAGTCTATTAAACATCTATTACATACTTCTTTAACTATAATCCTTACTTAACTCTAGTACATTTCCTTACCCTTCTCCTCGAATTTAGAACAATAAGATGAGTGTATAAATACATTCCTGATACTGTATAGTCTTATTATCAGGAAGAGGCCCTACTAGAAGAACATTTTGTTTTTTCACTAGAATGTGAGCAATCATAACAAAAAGTGATGGCAAAGAAGCCCTTGGACCAACTCCTATGAGTTGAGCAACTGTGTCTAACTGGGGAAACAGAATCTCCTATTGGATGTTTCTGTTAAATGTCCTAATTAATCAACCTTAATGAATTGTTGAAATCAGTTGTACCCAATTCCCACTTGGACACCTGGAAGCTTCCAATAAATGTCTGGTTTTTACTTTACTGTTCCAGCACTTTTGCAAGAGTTTTTTTCTCTTCTGATTAGAGACAACAGGGGGATGAGGGAAGCAGAGCAGGACTTGTAATCCCAGAATCACAAAACATGCTGAGTTAAAAGGGACACGCAGGATCACCAAAGGAATGTTTGAACAT
>NW_024358103.1:0-301 GCF_014805655.1 Passer montanus
GAGCCCCCCCAAAAGGGTCGAAAGGGGGAAGGGGAGGCCCCAACCCCATCCCCGAACCTCGGTAAAACCAAGAGGGGACAGGGAGATGTGCCCCCCACCCCCGATAGAAATCCAGACTCCCACCCAAAAACTCCCCAAACCCCCCCTAAACACCTCCCAAATGCTCCCTAAAATCCCAGCCAAACCCTCCCCAAAACCCCCCCAAATCCTCCCCAAAACCTCCCCAAAACCCGCCCCAAAATGCCCCAAATCCTCCTCCCAAAAACCTCCCAAAATCCTCCCCAAAATCCCCCCCAAATCC
>NW_024358104.1:0-301 GCF_014805655.1 Passer montanus
CAGGTGAGCTCAGGTGAGCTCAGGTGAGGTTCACTTCCTTTTTTGGGCTTCCCCCCTTGGAATTTAATGGAATTTTGATGGAATTTGGGGAAAATTGAGAGAATTTTGATGAAATTTGCTGAATTTAAAGGGAATTTTTAGGAATTTTAGTGGAAATTTTGGGAATTTTGATGGAATTTTGGATATTTTTGATCAATTTTTGGGAAATTTTGAGGGAATTTGTGAAATTTTGCTGGAATTTCGGATATTTTTGGTGGAGTTTTGGGGAAATTTTGATGGACTTTTCAGGAATTTTGATGGA
>NW_024358105.1:0-301 GCF_014805655.1 Passer montanus
GTTTTGAAAACCACAAAGCCCAGGGTTCCAGGCATACTGTAGCTGCAAAGGCCATCCCAAGGGGATGAACCCCAAGGGGATTAACCCTGAACCCCACAGCTGAACCCTGTGCAGGCCTTCCAAATCTCTATTTTACAAAATAATAGTAAATTAGTGCTTTTATTATAGAAGTGTAAGAGTATACCTTAATGTGAAATTTTTAGCACAATTTTGCATCCTCTTTTGGATAAAAAACACCAAATAAATGAGATTGGTAAAATGCTGTGGCTTATAGGTATTATGAATCTAAAGAACAAAAAAA
>NW_024358106.1:0-301 GCF_014805655.1 Passer montanus
CCCCCCCAGCTGGTGGTGGGGGTCCCGCGCGGGCCGGGGTCTCCCCGCCTGGCCGTGGTGAGGGGCGCGGGCTCCATCTCCAGCCTGGCGCTGCCCGAGCCCCCCGCGGGGCTGGGGGTGGTGGGCGGGGGTCGCGGCGGGGGTCCCGCGCTGCTGGTGGCCGCCGGCCCCGCGCTGCTCGTCTACCGCAACCTGCGGCCCTTCTTCAAGTTCTCGCTGCCGCCCCGCGCCCCCGCGCCCCTCGAGAGGGACCTGTGGCTGCAGGCGGGGCAGGTGGGCGTGGGGAGACCCCTCCCCAAAT
>NW_024358107.1:0-301 GCF_014805655.1 Passer montanus
GTGTGCCCAGGTGTGCCCAGGTGTGCCTAGCAGGGCGAGGTGGACAGGTGCGGGTGCGGGGCGGGCCGCTGCGGGTACTTGATGGCGGGCGGGTAGTTCTGGGTCATCTGGATGGACACGTCCGAGGAGGCGTCCGAGGGGCTGCGGGCGCGCGGCCACGCCCGCGGCTGCAGGAACTGCGCCGACAGCCCCGAGCAGGTGCTGAGGCGCGGCCGCAGCAGGTGCGGCGGGGCGCGGCACAGCTCCTCCTCCGCGTAGCGCTTGGTGAACAGGTACACCGACATCACACCTGCGCCCTGCA
>NW_024358108.1:0-301 GCF_014805655.1 Passer montanus
TTTTGTTTTTGCAGCAAGAGAGCAGACCCGTGCAAATGATGCATCAGAACGGCACCTTCAGAGTGGGAAGAGTGGCTGAAGATAAAATTAAGGTCCTGGAGCTTCCCTATGCCAGCGGAGAGCTGAGCCTGTTGGTGCTGCTGCCTGATGACATCTCTGGCCTGGCACAGGTATGGCCCTGGCAGGGCAAGCAGAAGACTTGTGGCTTCAGTGGGGCTTGGCTGCTGTCAGACCTTTTGCTGCCCATTGACATGGCAGCTGCCCACCCCACGGCTGTGCTGGGCAGGCAGGGAGCACAAAA
>NW_024358109.1:0-301 GCF_014805655.1 Passer montanus
GTGGCTCCCCCAGGCAGCACCTGGGGACTTGCTGAGATGTCCTGGGAGCAGTGCCAGCCTGGGGCCTGTCCCATCCCAGGCAAGGCTGCTGTGGGATTTGCAGCTCCTGGTCCAGATGGAGGCTGCCAGGCTCCGAGTAAATCCCGGGATTTACCGGGGTATCCTGGCTGAGACGGGGTGGGAGTGGTGCTGGGATGGGGGGGAGGGAGTGTGGATGGGCCCAGCCCCAGCCAGGGACCCCTGGGAGGGGACAGGACCCTGCCGTGGTCACAGAACAGGGACATGGATTCATGGAATGGGT
>NW_024358110.1:0-301 GCF_014805655.1 Passer montanus
AAGTCAGTTGTGAGTTGGAATTTACAGTTCAAAAATGTATTATATGTATGGCCTGAAACTTACAGAAGTTACAGCAGGGAAGGAACAACAAATTCTCAAGATGAATGCTTTTATTGTACTACGGGATTTACTCATATCAGCTGTACATTGGATACGTTAGATTTGGGGGTGTGTTTTATTAGTCTTGACGTGTTGTTATAACTGTCAAGCTTGGTTGAAGACAGCAGTATGTTTAAAAATTTGAGTGGGATGTTTTTCTTCCTAAAATATCCTGTTTCCTTTTGTTATTTAATTTCAGATA
>NW_024358111.1:0-301 GCF_014805655.1 Passer montanus
CTATAACATGGTGATACCAGGATGAGATGGAAACACCTGCTCCTGGCTAGCACTGAAACTGTGTTGCCTGTCCTTAGGGCAAATGCAGCAAATAAGCCTGTTCTCTTGCCAAAGACCTGTTGGATAGTTTGCATACCTTCCTTGCATTATTACAAGGAAGTAACCCGCTTAGTTACCCAGAGGGAAAACAAAAGTGGTAAGAGGACGCTAGGCAGAGACCTTCTCATAAACCACAGGAGCCAGGCTGCACCCAAACAGGTGCCCTGCCTCAGAATGCAGATTGATTTGGGCTTCAGGAAGT
>NW_024358112.1:0-301 GCF_014805655.1 Passer montanus
CCCCTTCCTATCTCAGTGGGTGTGGCTCCCTCAGTGCTGGATTTTACAACTTGTGGGAGGCACAAAGTCCCTGGAATGCCAGAGCAGAACAGCTGAAACTGCTGACTCAGCAGTGGAGTTGGCTGTGTCTGATCCTGAGCTGTCACTGGGAGTCACACCAGGCTCCAGCTGCTCTTGTCTCAGCTGGCTGGGAAATTTCTGAGTACCCGCTGTCCGATCTGATGGCTGAGCTACAACGGTGGCAGGAGGTTGTTTCTGCTTATCCATTGGGCTCATGTTAGGCAAGAAGCTGAAGCCAGAA
>NW_024358113.1:0-4232 GCF_014805655.1 Passer montanus
GGTGTCACTGGGGGCACTGGTGTCACTGGGGGCGCTGGCCTGTCCCTGTCCCTGTCCCTGTCCCTGTCCCCAGGACGTCACCAAGCGCCTGTCCCTGCCCGCTGACACCCGCCTGCCCGAGGGGGGGCTGGGGCTGCCCGGGCCCCTGAGCCGCCGCCTGCGCCGCGTCTCCCTGGTGCGTCCCAGTATGAACCAGTACAGACCAGTACGGACCAGTATGGACCAGTATAAACCAGTATGGAGGGACAGGGACTGACAAGCGCTGCTCAGCGCCCCTCGGCTGCGTGGGGGAGGCTGCTGAGCCTCCTTCTCCAGGGGCTTCTGCTGCTGCTTCCCAGTATGAACCAGTACAGACCAGTGCAGACCAGTACAGACCAGTACAAACCAGTACAGACCAGTACAGACCAGTACAGACCAGTATAAACCAGTACAGACCAGTACAAACCAGTACAGACCAGTACAGACCAGTACAAACCAGTACAGACCAGTACAGGGCGGGAGGCCGGGCCCCCCAGCCCTCCCAGTAACCGGCCCCTCTCTGCAGTCGGAAATCGGCTTCGGGAAGTTGGAGACCTACGTGAAACTGGACAAACTGGGGGAGGTGAGGCACGGGGCACCGCTGCCACCACCTGTCACCTGTGTGTCACCTCTGTCACCTCTGTGCCACCTGTGTCACCTGTCACCTGTGCTACCTGTCACCTGTGCCACCTGTGTGTCACTTGTCACCTGTGCTGTCACCTCTGTCACCTCTGTGCCACCTGTCACCTGTGTCACCTGTTACCTGTGTCACCTGTCACCTGTGTGTCACCTGTCAACTCTGTCACCTGTGTGTCACCTGTGTCACCTGTGTTCTCTTTCACCTGTGCATCACCTGTCACCTGTGCCACCTGTCCCCTGTATCACCAGTGTCACCTGGCACCTGTATCACTTGCGTATCACCTGTCACCTGTGTCACCAGTGTCATCTGTCACCTGTGTCGCCCGATGTCCCCATGTCCCTGATGATGTCCCCATGTCCCTGATGATGTCCCTGATGTCCCTGCTGTCCCCAATGTCCCTGATGATGTCCCCAGGGCACGTACGCCACGGTGTACAGGTGTCCCTGCTGTCCCTGATGTCCCCAATGTCCCTGATGATGTCCCCAATGTCCCCAGTGTGTCCCCATGTCCCTGATGATGTCCCCAATGTCCCCATGTCCCCTGCTGTCCCCAGGGCACGTACGCCACGGTGTACAGGTGTCCCCAATGTCCCTGATGATGTCCCCAATGTCCCAATGTCCCCATGTCCCCCTGTCCCCAGGGCACGTACGCCACGGTGTACAAGGGCCGCAGCAAGCTGACCGAGAACCTGGTGGCGCTGAAGGAAATCCGGCTGGAGCACGAGGAGGGGGCACCCTGCACGGCCATCCGCGAGGGTGGGGACACTGGGGACACCGGGGACACCCTGGGGACACTGGGGACACCCTGGGGACACTGCTGGGGCTGGCACTGCTGGGGCTGTCCTGCTGGGGCTGGCACTGCCACACGGTGGGACCCTGGGGACACCCTGGGGACACTGCTGGGGCTGGCACTGCTGGGGCTGGCACTGCCACACGGTGGGACACTGGGGACACCCTGGGGACACTGCTGGGGCTGGCACTGCTGGGGCTGTCCTGCTGGGGCTGGCACTGCCACACGGTGGGACCCTGGGGACACCCTGGGGACACTGCTGGGGCTGTCCTGCTGGGGCTGGCACTGCCACACGGTGGGACACTGGGGACACCCTGGGGACACTGCTGGGGCTGGCACTGCCACACGGTGGGACACTGGGGACACCCTGGGGACACTGCTGGGGCTGTCCTGCTGGGGCTGGCACTGCCACACGGTGGGGACACTGCAGGAACACTGCTGGGGCTGGCGCTGGCATCTGGCGGGCACAGGGACAGAGGGACACCACGGGGACCCCCAGGTGCCACCCCTTGGACGGGTCCATCCTATGGGGCTGAGACAGGGGACACCGTGGGGGGCTGGGGACAGGGTGGGGACACACGGGGCTGGGGACAGGGTGGGGACCCCTGGGATCCAGCGAGGGCTGGCACGGGGGACACCGCGGGGACACCGCGGGTCCCCCCGCGCGTTGTCACGTTGTCGCCGCGGGTGTCGCCGCAGGTGTGGCCGCAGGTGACAGCGAGGCGGGGCCGCCGGCGGGGCTGGCGCAGCGGGCTCGGGCCGAGCGCTGGAGCCAGTGGTCGCTGCGGGGCGGGATGGAGTCCCTGGCGCGCGCCTTGGTGGCCTTCGTGTCCCCGCGCGGCGCCGAGCTGCGCTGCCACTCGCCCCTGACACACCTGGGCCGCCACCGCGGCCGCTGGCAGGTGGGGACACTGCGGTGCCACCCCCTCCCTGCGTCCCCGTCCCGCTCCCCCCCCCCTGCCACCGTGCTGTCCCCTCCCCGGTGTCCCTTGGGTCCCTTCCCGGTGTCACCCGGGTCCCCCTCCCGCTCTCCATGGGGGGATTTTTGGGGTTTTGGGGGGATTTCAGAGGATTTAGAGGTGATATTGGGGGGTTTGGGGAGGGTTTTGGGGGATTTTTGGGGGGATTTGGGGGATCTGTGGAGCCACAGAAGGACTGGGACTGTCCCTGGCTGTCCCCAAGGTGTCCCACGATGTCCCTGAGTGTCCCTGGGTGTCCCCTGGATGTCCCTTGGGTGTCCCTGTCTGTCCCCGAGTGTCCGCTGTCTGTCCCTGTGTGTCCCCAAGTGTCCCCAAGTGTCCCCTAGATGTCTTGGGGTGTCCCTTGGGTGTCCCCTGGGTGTCCCTGGATGTCCCTTGGGTGTCCCTGTCTGTCCCCGAGTGTCCGCTGTCTGTCCCTGTGTGTCCCCAAGTGTCCCCAAGTGTCCCCTAGATGTCTTGGGGTGTCCCTCCCTGGGTGTCCCCAAGGGTCCCCTGGATGTCCCCAGTCTGTCTCTGTCTGTCCCTAGATGTACCCTGGGTGTCCCCTGACTGTCCTTGGGTGTCCCCCGGGTGTCCCCTGGGTATCTCTGAGGGTCCCCTGGGTGTCCCCTGTCTGTCCCTGGGTGTCCCCTGGGTATCCCCAGGTGTCCTCAGGTGTCCCTGGATGTCCCCATGGTGTCCCCTGGGTGTCCATGGTTCTCCCTGGATGTCCCTAAGTGTCCCTGTCTGTCCCTGTGTGTCCTCGAGTGTCCCTTGGGTGTCTCTGGATGTCCCTTGGGTGTCCCCCCGGGTGTCCCCGGCTGTCCCCGGGTGCTGATGTCCCCCTGGGGCGGGGGCAGCTCTTCCTGTTCCAGCTGCTGCGGGGTTTGGCCTTCTGCCACCGCCACAAGGTCCTGCACCGCGACCTCAAACCGCAGAACCTGCTGCTGAGCCGCCGGGGGGACCTCAAGCTGGCTGACTTCGGTCAGGGCACCCCAAAAACCTCCCCTGGGACCCCAAAAACCCCACCCGGGACCTCAAAACCCCATAAAACCACCAAAAACCCATAAAGCTTCCCAGGATCCCATAAACCTTCCCAGAACCTGCTGCTGAGCTGCCGGGGGGACCTCAAACTGGCTGACTTCGGTCAGGGCACCCCAAAAACCTGACCTGAGACCCCAAAACCTCCCCTGGGACCCCAAAAACCTCCCCTGGGACCCCAAAATCCCTACAGAAATCCATAAAACCCAAAAAACCCATAGACGTTACCAGGACTGCTGAGCCGCTGGGGGGTTCTCAAACTGGCTGACTTCGGTCAGGGCACCCCAAAAACCCCACCTGCCACCCCAAAACCTTCTCTGGGACCCCAAAAACGTCCCCTGGGACCCCAAAAACCCCACCCGGGACCTCAAAACCCCATAAAACCACCAAAACCCCATAAACGTTACCAGGATCCCATAAACCTTCCCAGGACTGCTGAGCCACCGCAGCGACCTCAAACTGGCAGACTTCGGTCAGGGCACCCCAAAAACCTCCCCTGGGACCCCAAAAACCCCCAAAATCCCTTCAGAAATCCATAAAACCCCAAAAAACCCATAGACGTTACCAGGACTGCTGAGTCGCCGGGGGGACCTCAAACTGGCTGACTTTGGTCAGGTCACCCCAAAAACCTCACCTGGCACCCCAAAACTTCCCATGGGACCCCAGAAACCCTTCAGAGCTCCACAAACTCTCCCTGAACCCCATTTCCTGCCCCCCCAGCCCCATTTTGTGCCCCCCCAGCCCCATTTCCTGCCCCCCCAGCCCCATTTTGTCCCCCACCTGTG
>NW_024358113.1:4382-6463 GCF_014805655.1 Passer montanus
AGGTCAGGGTGGAGTCGGGGGGATTTGGGGTTTTTTGGGGTTTTATTGGGATTTTGGGGATTTTGGGGTCATCAGCATGCACAACGTCAGGGTGGGCTTGGGGGGATTTGGGTTTTTTTGGGGTTTTTTGGGATTTTGGGGATTTTGGGGTCATCAGCATGCACAACGTCAGAGTGGACTTTGGGGGATTTGGGGGTTTTTTGGGATTTTGGGGGGGTTTGGGGGGATTTTTGGGGTTTTGGGGGGATTTCAGAGGATTTAGAGGTGATATTGGGGGGTTTGGGGAGGGTTTTGGGGGATTTTTGGGGGGATTTGGGGGATCTGTGGAGCCACAGAAGGACTGGGACTGTCCCTGGCTGTCCCCAAGGTGTCCCACGATGTCCCTGGGTGTCCCTGGGTGTCCCCGGATGTCCCTTGGGTGTCCCTGTCTATCCCCGAGTGTCCGCTGTCTGTCCCTGTGTGTCCCCAAGTGTCCCCAAGTGTCCCCTAGATGTCTTGGGGTGTCCCTTGGGTGTCCCCTGGGTGTCCCTGGATGTCCCTTGGGTGTCCCTGAGCATCTCTGAGTGTCCTCTGGATGTCCCCAGTCTGTCTCTGTCTGTCCCCGCGTGTCCCCGAGTGTCCCCCTGGATGTCCCCAAGCGTCTCCAAGTGTCCCCGGGTGTCCCTGGGTGTCCCCCGGGTGTCCCCTGGGTATCTCTGAGGGTCCCCTGGGTGTCCCCTGTCTGTCCCTGGGTGTCCCCTGGGTATCCCCAGGTGTCCTCAGGTGTCCCTGGATGTCCCCATGGTGTCCCCTGGGTGTCCATGGTTCTCCCTGGATGTCCCTAAGTGTCCCTGTCTGTCCCTGTGTGTCCTCGAGTGTCCCTTGGGTGTCTCTGGATGTCCCTTGGGTGTCCCTCCGGGTGTCCCCGGCTGTCCCCGGGTGCTGATGTCCCCCTGGGGCGGGGGCAGCTCTTCCTGTTCCAGCTGCTGCGGGGTTTGGCCTTCTGCCACCGCCACAAGGTCCTGCACCGCGACCTCAAACCGCAGAACCTGCTGCTGAGCCGCCGGGGGGACCTCAAGCTGGCTGACTTCGGTCAGGGCACCCCAAAAACCCCACCTGCCACCCCAAAACCTTCTCTGGGACCCCAAAAACGTCCCCTGGGACCCCAAAAACCCCACCCGGGACCTCAAAACCCCATAAAACCACCAAAAACCCATAGACCTTCCCAGGATCCCATAAACATTCCCAGAACCTGCTGCTGAGCCGCTGGGGGGACCTCAAGCTGGCTGACTTCGGTCAGGGCACCCCAAAAACCTGACCTGAGACCCCAAAACCTCCCCTGGGACCCCAAAAACCTCCCCTGGGACCCCAAAATCCCTACAGAAATCCATAAAACCCAAAAAACCCATAGACGTTACCAGGACTGCTGAGCCGCTGGGGGGTTCTCAAACTGGCTGACTTCGGTCATGGCACCCCAAAAACGGCACTTGGGACCCCAAAACCTCCCCTGGGACCCCAAACCGCTGGGGGGTTCTCAAACTGGCTGACTTCGGTCATGGCACCCCAAAAACGGCACTTGGGACCCCAAAACCTCCCCTGGGACCCCAAAAACATCACCCGGGACCCCATAAAACCACCAAAACCCCATAAACGTTACCAGGATCCCATAAACCTTCCCAGGACTGCTGAGCCACCGCAGCGACCTCAAACTGGCTGACTTCAGTCAGGGCACCCCAAAAACATCCCCTGGGACCCCAAAAATTCCACTGGGACCCCAAAATCCCCTCAGAACTCCATCCAACCCCCCAGAACCCCATAAAACTTCTCAAGATTCTGCAAACCTTCCCCCAGACCCACCCCCTGACTGTTTTGTGCCCCCCAGGACCCCAAATCAGCCCTAAATGCTCCCCAGCCCCATTGGACTGCTGAGTCGCCGGGGGGACCTCAAACTGGCTGACTTTGGTCAGGTCACCCCAAAAACCTCACCTGGCACCCCAAAACTTCCCATGGGACCCCAGAAACCCTTCAGAGCTCCACAAACTCTCCCTGAACCCCATTTCCTGCCCCCCCAGCCCCATTTTGTGCCCCCCCAGCCCCATTTC
>NW_024358114.1:0-301 GCF_014805655.1 Passer montanus
AACTTTTTTGTATATTTTGTGTGTGGGGTGTCACATCCATCTGCCTAATGGTTCCATTCTGTCAAAGGCTTCATATAATAACATATTTCATTGTTTTATTCTTATATTTGGATCACATTACCTATTATGTGTTTGGCACTTTCTAGGATGACTGTGCAGAATTTGTGCTTTTTATTTATTAAAAATTCCATATTTCTTTTTGCTTCTTTTGTACAGTAAAGTCTTGGTTTCTTTTTCTACATTCCTTTTCACCCCTTGATTTGTTCAGCAATCCAGTTCAGTTTGTAATTTCATCTTTAAA
>NW_024358115.1:0-301 GCF_014805655.1 Passer montanus
CTTTTATTTTTATCTTTCTTCTCCTGGAAATTCTAATTCATATGCATTTTATTAAAAAATCTGCTTTGCCAAGGAGTCAAATTCCTCCATTCTTTCCTTGGGAATTCTAGGAAGTTACTGCTTTCTGTTCCCCTGTTTGAGAGTAGAGCCAATGCCTCACACCAGAACATCAGCATGTGCTCATGTGAGAGACTGGTCTATTAATGATTAATGACTCAGAACATTTGCTCATTTGTTGAAGAGGCAGGGTGCTTTTCTGAAGCCATGTTTGCACCCCTGCAAAGGGTGAAAGGGAAAGAGG
>NW_024358116.1:0-301 GCF_014805655.1 Passer montanus
TTTTTTTGGCAGAACTGATGCCTCTTAGCACAGAGTGGCTTTGCTGGAGTCTTTAACTTGTTGCAAGACCTGCCACACAGAATGCAGAAAAGGAAGCTTAAATTGTTTTTAGGAAAAAAATCAATCAGAGCAAGTGTTTTTGGCTAAATAAGGTCTCAGTCTCCTGAGTCAGCTTTCCCAAAGCTGTTGGTGTTTGCTGATGAATTATTGTGGTGATGAACACACAGCTGAAACACCAGCCAAAGCGCAGTTATGGGTGGAGACTCATTTCAGAAAACACCTTTAAATTCCACCAATCCTT
>NW_024358117.1:0-301 GCF_014805655.1 Passer montanus
CAGCCTGCAACCCCAGCCCTCAGCTTTTATAAAACCAGGCCTAGAAAAATCAGGGAAACACCCCATTCTGCCACAAATAGCACTTTTGCATTTTAAATTCAAAGTGTGGAAGGGGAAAAATGCAGGTTTGGGGGTTCTGTGGTGTGCATTGTTTGTCCAGCAAACCCAACACATGGAACAGTCACCCACCCACCCTGTTCCCTTTGACTCCCCCATCCTCCCCACTTCAGGTGAAGTCTGGGTGTTCCAGGTTGTCCATCCAGGCCACCATTATCCCACTGATCCCAAATCCCAGAGAGAG
>NW_024358118.1:0-301 GCF_014805655.1 Passer montanus
CCCCCCCCCGCTCCCGGCCCGCCCGATGCCCCCTCCCCCGGTGCCCCGAGGGCCGGGCCCGGTGTCGCCGGTCCCTTTTTGACGCCTCCAACTTTTCCCCGCCGCGGGCGCGGAGCGGCCCCGGTCGCGGCTCCGCCGCCGCCTTCCCGGGGCCGGGGGGGGTCGAGACAAGACCGCCGCCCCCCGCCGCATCCCCAGGTCCCCCCCGTACCCCCTCCGGCCCGGTCAGCCGCGCCCGGCTTCCCCTCCCCGCCCCGGGGCTCCCCGCGGCCGCCGGAGCGCGGCCCGTGAAATGCGGCGG
>NW_024358119.1:0-301 GCF_014805655.1 Passer montanus
TGGTGCTCCAGCCTATTTCTGTTCTCTTCCTTCACTTGTAGCAGCTCTAAGAATGCTTAAAAATAAAACAATGAGCAAAACAAACAAACAAAAAAAAACCCCTAAAACACCAATTGAATTCAAGCTGAAGGAGACACAGTCTGGCTGCAGGCTTGTGGCACTCCACCACCTGAGTTCCAGTCAGGGAGCTCATCCTCTCTGCAGTTACAAGCCAGATCCCAAAGTGCTGAGCATCAGCTTTTAGCTTTTTGAACACTGAACAGTAAGAAAACCTGCTGGGCAGGGCCATGCTCCAGGCACA
>NW_024358120.1:0-301 GCF_014805655.1 Passer montanus
CTCTTGCTTTTTCTGGTGCTTTTCAAATTATTACATGCTTTGTATTGACTTGTAGGAACAAACAGAAAAAACTTCCCAGATTTTTAGTGGGTTTTTAAAGCCTTTTTTTATTTGACTTGCACTTTTTCTCTGCACAGCCTTTTTTGCATTCAGGTGAGCACAGAGCCCTAAAGCAGTGGCTCAGAATTTTAGAAACACCTGCTTAATTGTCAAATAACTGCTTTGCTCATTACATTTCTCCTCAAATATTGATGCCTAATATTTACCTACTTTTCCTGGCTGTCTAATGGATGCTGCAAGG
>NW_024358121.1:0-301 GCF_014805655.1 Passer montanus
ATCCCGTTACCCCAGGATTTGGGGTGCTGAGGGGGCAGTGTGCTGGGATTTGGGGTGTCCCAGCAGTATTGGGGTGCTCGGATCCCGTTACATTGGGGTTTGGGGGGGGTTTGAGGTGCAGGGATCCTGTACACCGGGGTTTGGGGTGCTGATGGATTTGGGGTGCTCCAGGATTTGGGGTGCTGGGGGTCCTGTTCTGCTGGGGTGTGGGGTGCAGCAGGATTTGGGATGCTCCTGGATTTGGGGTGCTGAGGGGTCCTGTTGTATTGGGGTTTGGGGTGCTCCAGGATTTGGGGTACAG
>NW_024358122.1:0-301 GCF_014805655.1 Passer montanus
AAATACCATCATGGGCAAAACAGACTCAACTTGGGAATATTAATTAAATTTATTACCAACAAAACCAGAGCAGAATAATGAGAAATAAAACGCATCTTAAGAAAACACCTTCCCTCCACCCCTCCCCAAGCTCCACCTCCTCCACACCAGCAGTGCAGGGAGACAGGAATGGGAGTTATGTCAGTTCATCAAATGTTGTTCCTGCTGCTGCTCAGGGCAGAGAGTCCTTCCTCTACTTCAGTGTGGAGTTCCTGCCCACGGAAGAAAGCCCCCCATGAACTTCTCCAGTATGAGTCCATCC
>NW_024358123.1:0-3076 GCF_014805655.1 Passer montanus
AAATGAGAAATGGCACAAACAATAGGTTTCCTTTGTGGACAAAATTAAAAAGCTAGAATACAGGGTAAAAAAACTCCAAGCAAATAACCAAACCCCAAAGAATTATTAAAGATTATTTATATTACAAATTATTTATATTACATGGCCTGTCCCTGCTGCAGCCCCGGCACTGCCACCCCCAGGACTGTGCCCGGCCCCGAGAGCACTCAGGCCCTGCAGCAACACCAGGGCCACCAGGGCAGCGGGGCAGGGCCACGGCAGCACCACTGGCAACACCAAGTGCTGCTGCTGCTGCTGGGCACAGCTGCTGTGCCAGCACTGATCTGCCCCAGCTCTGCACACAGACATTGCTGCTGCAGCTCCAGAGAAGGCAACAAAAGGGAATCTCTGCAGAAAACTTTGCTGGAAGATCCTTTAGCTCTGTAAAGCCATTGAGAGCACAGCCCCTCATTGGTACAGTCTGTGGCCACAGGGAAGGTGGAGAGAAACAAAATGAGAAATGGCAGAAAGAAAGGATTTTCTTTATGGTCAATATGAAAAAAGTAAAACAAAGGAAAAGATACTCCAAAATGAAACCACCAAGAAGTACAAATATGAGTTTTATTACAAGAGATTTGCAGATATTAGACAGAAGTTTATTGTTCCTGATACCACCCATTTATCAGTCTCCACACTGCAGCCTTGAGCTCCTGGTTCCTCAGGCTGTAGATGACAGGGTTCAGGGCTGGAGGCAGCGCTACGTACAGAACTGACATTGCCAAATCCAGGGATAGGGTGGACATGGAGGGGGGTTTTAGGTAGGCAAACACTGCAGTGCTGATGAACAGGGAGACCACAATCAGGTGTGGGAGGCAGGTGGAAAAGGCTTTGTGCCATCCCTGCCCAGAGGGGATCCTCAGCACAGCCCTGAAGAAGAGAAAACAATGAATGCAAAACAGCACAATGATAAACAGGCACTAACAGCAATGAGCCCAAAATCCCTGAGATAGGATTTGGAGCAGGAGAGTTTCAGGATTTGTGGAATGTCACAGAAGAACTGGCCCAGGGCATTGCCATGGCACAGGGGCAGGGAAAATGTACTGGCTGTGAGCAGCACAGCAGTGAGATAACCACTGACCCAGGCAGCTGCTGCCATGTGGGCACAAGCTCTGCTGCCCAGGAGGGTCCCGTAGTGCAGGGGTTTGCAGATGGACACGTAGCGATCATAGCACATGATGGTCAGCAGATAGTATTCTGCTCCCATGAAGAACAGTAAGAAAAAGAGCTGAGCAGCACATCCATTGTAGGAGATGTCTCTGGTGTCCCAGAGGGAATTGTGCATGGCTTTGGGCACAGTGGTGCAGATGGAGCCCAGGTCACTGAGGGCCAGGTTGAGCAGGAAGAAGAACATGGGCGTGTGCAGGTGGTGGCCGCAGGCTACGGCGCTGATGATGAGGCCGTTGCCCAGGAGAGCAGCCAGGGAGATGCCCAGCAAGAGGCAGAAGTGCAGGAGCTGCAGCTGCCGCGTGTCTGCCAATGCCAGCAGGAGGAAGTGCCTGATGGAGCTGCTGTTGGACATTTGCTGGGGCTGCACATGGGGACCTGTTCATGGAGAAAAAGACAGTGAAGAGTTAGAGGAGACACCTTTAACCAAAATCAAAGCCATTTCTCATATACCCTCCTCTGTAACACACACAGACATGGCCTTTAGTGTTTTCAAGTTCTGGAGTTTTCTTTCCAAGCTCCCCCATATGTATGCTGGGGTTCTTGGGTATCAGAAGCCCTCAGCATTTCTGCTACAATCCAGGAGAACAGAGCAAGTTCTGAAAGGTAAGGTGGTAAGTGGAGACTGGGGGTACATGGTCTGTCCTTCTTACCTCAATGCTTTAACATTTCTCAGGTGGAGGATGATCACCTTCCCTTGCTTCCCCTACTATGTCACCAGGCCCTGCTGAGAGCAGATGGATCCAACACAGCCCAGGTCCACATTTGTAGCCAAGGACTCACTTTGCTCATTTCACCAACCCAACAGCATTTTCAGTGTCAGAACACCTCTGCCTTTCCCCATCAATCTTAGAAATCAGAGATGCAATAGGACACGTTTGCACCCTGGATTGAAGCTCCCAGCTTGGACTGAAATCTCAGGGAGACTTCCAAGTGTTCTTATGGTGTCACTGGATGAAGGGAGATGCAGCTCCTTGCCTGGCTGCACTGCCAGCATTGCCCAGAGCCGGGCACTGGGCACAGCGTCACCCTGAGCCAGCTGTGCCCCCTCCCAGAGCCCCCAGGGCCGGGCAGCTGCTCCCAGCCCTGTGCTCTGCAGAGGGAACTGGGCCCGGGGCTGCAGAGCTGCCCCACGGCTCTGCTGCAGCTCTGCCTGCACAGGAGGGGCTTCACGCCTTGGAGCCCCAGCCCTGAGGGCAGAGGCTTGGCTGGGAGACAGGAGGGAGGGGGCTTGTTCAGAGGGAGGGGCTGCACTGGAGGGGATCCTGTGGACATCTCTAAACTCTCCCTGCCACAGCATTGCTGGATTTTGTTTTCTCTCCTTCCCTGATCCGCTCTCTGCTTCCTGCAGATTTTCCTCCTGCAGGTGTTTCCCTGTGCCTGATCTCTCCCTGACAGCGCTCACAGACCCCAAATCTCTGTGCACTCTCCTTGACTTTACAGAACCCTGCCTGTTTGCAGGGCACTGGCTGGGGCAGGTTCTCTTTGCAGCTTGGAGAAAGGACAGCTCAGACTGAGACTGATGGGTCTAGCAAAGGAGATGCTGGTGCTGTCCATGGGCAGAGAGGCTGAAAGCACATTAGGGATCTCCTGTGTACCTACTGATGGCTAAAAGTAACAGTTCAGATGTCTCAGGCACTTTTCAAATTTCATAATTAATAATTCATAATCATGCTTTATTGTTCATTCTCCCTCCCTGCCACTATCAAGTAGTAGGAAACTGAAGGCAAAGTCTTACGAAATTTCCTCATTTTTATAAAAATCCTTGTTTTGGAAATATTCTATGACTGATCAGAACTCAGCATGTCAGAGCTTCATGAGCATTTCACCTCCCCTGCACCAGAAATACTCAGAGTTGTACTCACAGAGTCTG
>NW_024358123.1:3897-4478 GCF_014805655.1 Passer montanus
CAGGCTCCCGAGCCACATTCGGGCTTCTTCCATCTTGGGTCTCCAGGGCACAATGCTCCCAGACAGCGTGGCCATTGCCATCTTGGACCATCATGGAAAGTCCAAGAAAGGCAGGTTTCAGGGGAGTGCCTGGGTTAGGAGTGGCTGATGGATCAGGTTTTCGACACACAGCTTGCTGGTGAAGGGTCTCAAGGATGGTGTAGAAGAAGGGGAGCATGCGGGGTGTGATGGGGTCCCTTTTGATCGAAAGGTTGTACAATCTAAATCCCACAGAGTCTCAAAATTCAGTGGTATGGATTTTGTCAGCAGAGGTGTCTGGAAAATTTTTAATGATCCACCTCACAATTGATTTTAATTCACCCTTTAAAAATATTTTGTCATGATCAGTGAGAATTAACTTAAAGTGTCCATATAAGCTCCTTTCCTCTTTGGACATCTGACCATGCATTTTTCTCACTTCTCCGCCTTGGAGGGAACAGCCACCGGAACGCCCCAAATCAATTATGGGATGTGGATCCATATTTTAAAAACACAGGGGCAAAATAGGCGATGAATGTCCTGCATTTTCCCAAACCCACCTG
>NW_024358123.1:5851-6458 GCF_014805655.1 Passer montanus
CACGGGGGTGGAGTCTGGAGGTTCGTTCAGAGTGGAAGAGAAGGTTGTGGGAGCAGGAGGTGGAGGAGCCAAGATGGAGGGAGGATGGCCAGGCTCCCGAGCCACATTCGGGCTTCTTCCATCTTGGGCCTCCAGGGCACAATGCTCCCAGACAGCATGGCCATTGCCATCTTGGACCATCACGGAAAGTCCAAGAAAGGCAGGTTTCAGGGGAGTGCCTGGGTTAGGAGTGGCTGATGGATCAGGTTTTCGACACACAGCTTGCTGGTGAAGGGTCTCAAGGATGGTGTAGAAGAAGGGGAGCATGCGGGGTGTGATGGGGTCCCTTTTGATCGAAAGGTTGTACAATTTAAATCCCACAGAGTCTCAAAATTCGGTAGTATGGATTTCATCAGCATAAGTGTCTGAAAAATTTTGAATGATCCACCTCACAATTGATTTTAAATTGTTCTTTGAAAATATTTTGTCATGACCAGTGAGAATTAACTTAAAGTGTCCATATAAGCTCCTTTCTACTTTGGAACAACTGACCACCCATTTTTCTCCCTCTCCACCTTCGGGGGAACAGCCACCGGAAGGCCCCAAATCAATTATGGGATGTGGATCT
>NW_024358124.1:0-301 GCF_014805655.1 Passer montanus
AACATGTGGATATGGATGACTTCCAGATGTATCTAGCTGAATGCAGACTCAGGCCCTGACACCAGCAGTCTGCTTTGAAAGCTGAAGCTAGTAGGTGCTTGATACAACTGTGTTGTACATTAGACTGCTTTGAAGGCTTTCCATTTCCCTGCATGTCTTAAGTTTACAGGGCTTCTAGTAAAGGGTGAATTCAATTGCATGATTCACATTAATTTTCTATTTGAAAACTTCACATATTCTTATTTCAGAATGCAAGCAATGTAAAATGATTCGGGGATCTGTTATTACTCCCTTTGCCAGG
>NW_024358125.1:0-301 GCF_014805655.1 Passer montanus
TGTCAGAGCATTTGAGAGGTGTTGTGGAGCATTTCTATGTTTCATGGACTCGTCGGTATCCCCCTTATTCCCCAGAGTTAACGGTTTCTCCCTGAAATTGTAACCTTCCCCTGAGCTGTCTGTCTCACCTAACCCTGCCCACCGCTCTCCAATGTTCTGTGTCAATCCTCCCTCGGCCCAGCCCATGCATGCCAATCCCCCTTAATACCAGCCCCTTGTTCCAGTGAGTTCCCTGCCAATCTCTTTTTGTACCACTCCTGGCTTGGACCTCCCCTTTGGAAATCCCTAATCCTCAACACCC
>NW_024358126.1:0-301 GCF_014805655.1 Passer montanus
AGTGCCCACCAAAACTTTTTGTACTTACTATTGTTGACTGTCTCTCTTTTTGTGTGAATTTTCAGCCAGGGAAACATAAAAGCTGGAGGGCAGTTGACTCTGAAAAGAAAGCCTGTAGGAGAAGGATAGATGTTGATGTTGATATTTGAGACTTGTTTTCAAAGCAGAAGGTGCAAATACATTTCAGCTTCAGGTAACTTAGGTGGAAGCCTGTGATGGGAATTTCATGTAACAGGATGTGAGTCCTTTATGCTGAGACCTTTCCTTGCTTCAAAATGACTGCAAGAGGACTTTTAAACTA
>NW_024358127.1:0-301 GCF_014805655.1 Passer montanus
TTTTGGGTATTTTTGTTTAAATTTTGGGTATTTTTGTGTGGTTTTGTTCATTTTGGGTATTTTTGGGTATTTTTGGGGCTTGGGGGATGATTTTGGGGCGTTTTTGGGGTTTTGGGGGATGATTTTGGGGTATTTTTGGTGGTTTTTGGCGTTTTTTGGATATTTTTTGACTTTTTTGGTATTTTTGGGGTATTTCAGGTCTTTTTTTGGGGTATTTTTGGGATTTTGGGGTATTTCGGGTGGTTTTTGGTGTTTTTGGGGTATTTCGGGTGGGTTTTGGGTGGTTTTGGGGGGTTTTGGG
>NW_024358128.1:0-301 GCF_014805655.1 Passer montanus
AAAATTCTCCCCCAAACCCCCACCCCAAAAGCCCCAAATTTTCCCAAAATTCAAAACTCCCCAAATTTCCCCAAAATCCCCAGAAATTCCCCCCAAAATTCCAAATTTCACCCCAAACCCCCACCCCAAACGCCCCAAACTTTCCCGAATTCCCCCCAAAATTTAAAAACTCCCCAAATCCCCCCAAAAATTCAGGAATTCCCCAAAACCTTCCCAAAAGTCTCCCCAAAATAAAACCAAAATTTAAAAAATTCCCCCCAAAAATAAAAAATTTCCCCCCAAAACCCAAAATTCCGCCCCA
>NW_024358129.1:0-301 GCF_014805655.1 Passer montanus
GCCTTTATGCTGACTTTACTCGGACTTTAGTCCGAATTCAGTCGCACTTTACTCTGCCTTTACGTGGACTTTACTCTGAATTTACTCCCACTTTACGCTGCCTTTACTCAGACTTTATGCCACCTTTACACAGACTTTACTCCAAATTTACTTGGACTTTATGCTGACTTTACTCCGAACTGACTCAGACGTTACGCTGCCTCGGCGCTGACTTCACTCCGACTAAAATTTACTCAGACTTTGCCCCGACCTTACTCCAACTTCGCTATGACTTTACTCCACCTTTACTCTGACTTTACTC
>NW_024358130.1:0-301 GCF_014805655.1 Passer montanus
GGAGTATCAGAGTGTACTGTGGTACCATACAGTTTGCAAACAGTTTAAATCAATTCATTTCCAATAATTATAGTCTTCCCACCACTACAGGACTCCTCTTATCTGTAATGACTGACACACTGGGTGTCACAGTCCTCTTCTGGGATTAGATGTCCAAGTTAGGAGTTGAACTACAAAATTTAATCAGAGATCTGAAATACTTGGAGTATGACCCTCGGTCACAACTATCTACTTTGAACCTTTTCCTCTCTGTAGCTTTTAATTTGGCAAGACCAGTATGTCTAGATGTCAAAATCATACA
>NW_024358131.1:0-301 GCF_014805655.1 Passer montanus
AAGGCAAATTATTTCTCTCTACATCTTCCAAAGCCTCTGGACACCAGTGTGAGAGCAGCTTGTGACTCAGTGGTTGTTTTCAGCACCCAAATCAGACAGCACCAAGCCTTGACTTACAAATTCATGTTGCCTGCAAGTGGTTTCCCCCCATGTCATAGCACACAGTGAGCAGGTGAGGGTAACAAAGGAGCTCAGAAAAGCCCTGAACAGCAGGGTCACTCCAGACCTTGGGGAGGACAACTCAGAGCATCCCTGCTCCCACCAGTGGGACAGAGGATTTCCTGCTCCAGGATCTTTCTCT
>NW_024358132.1:0-301 GCF_014805655.1 Passer montanus
AGCATACCCCTATTGGTTTGTTGCCCTAAGCCCCTCCTTCCAAGATGTATATAAAAACTTGTGTTGAGTGTGCGTCTTGGGTGTTTTGGAATCCTGGACTGGAGGAAGGTAGTACCAAATAAAACCATCCCCGTTCCACCCCCAGACCACTGCTGCTGTTTCTGCATTCCCGTGCAGAACTGTCGCTGTTGGCTGGGATCTGCAGAGCTTGCAAGGGGCTCTGTTGTGCCCCTGCTGCCGCCCAGCCGGGTCGCCCTGATCTCAGCGCACTGCCACAAGTAACCTCACTTCCATTTTAGAA
>NW_024358133.1:0-300 GCF_014805655.1 Passer montanus
CAAAAACCTCCAGAATTCACCAAAAAACCCCCGGAATTCCCAAAAAACCTCAGAATTCACCAAAAAACCTCCAGAATTCACCAAAAAAACCCCGGAATTTCCAAAAAAATCGCCAGAATTCCCAAAAAAACCTCCAGAATTCCCCCCAAAACCCCTCAGAATTCACCAAAAAAACCCCAAAATGTCCAAAAAACATCTCAGAATTCCCAAAAAAACTCCCAAATTCAAAAAAATCCTCCAGAATCCACCAAAAACCCCCCGGAATTCCCAAAAAAAGCCCCGGAATTCCCAGAGCAAGCC
>NW_024358134.1:0-1604 GCF_014805655.1 Passer montanus
GGGGTTCCCCATTCCCGGCTTTTGGGGTGTCCCCGGGCTGGGATGGGGGAGTTTGGGGTGCCCTGGAGATGAGCGGGGTTTTGGGGTGCCCTGGGATGGGAGGGGGATTTTGGGGTGTCCCCCATTACAGATTTTGGGGCGTCCCCGTTACGGACATTGGGGTGCCCCCTGACTGGCTTTTGGGGTTCCCCATTACCGGATTTTGGGCTGCCCTGTTACAGATTTTGGGGTGCCCCTGACCGGATTTTCAGGTGCCCCCGTTACGGATTTTGGGGTTTCCCCGTGACCGGAATCTGGGGTGCCACGTGACCAGATTTTGGGGTTTCCCCTGACCGGTTTCGGGGTGCTCCATGATCAGATTTTGGGGTGCCCCATTCCTGGATTTCGGGGTGCCCCTGGCCTGGGAGGGGGATTTTGGGGGCACCCCCTGACCGGTTTCGGGGCACCCCCTGCCCTGCTTTGGGGTATCCCCTGACCGATTTTGGGGTGTCCCATTCCTGAACTTCGGGGCACCCCCTGCCCAGTTTTGGGGTGCCCCAGGATCAGATTTTGGGGTGTCCCCTGACCGGTTTTGGGGTTTCCCCTGACCGGTTTCGGGGTGCTCCATGATCAGATTTTGGGGTGCCACATTCCTGAATTTCGGGGCGCCCCCTGCCCGGTTTCGGGGCACCCCCTGCCCGATTTTGGGGTTTCCCCCTGCCCGGTTTCGGGGCACCCCCTGACCGGTTTCGGGGCGCCCCCTGCCCGGATTTTGGGGTTTCCCCCTGCCCGGTTTCGGGGTGTCTCCTGACTGATTTTGGGGTTTCCCCCTGACTGGTTTCGGGGTGCCCCGCGATCAGATTTTGGGGTGCCCCTGACCGGATTTTGGGGTTTCCCCCTGCCCGGTTTCGGGGCACCCCCTGACCGGTTTCGGGGCGCCCCCTGCCCGGATTTTGGGGTTTCCCCCTGCCCGGTTTCGGGGTGTCTCCTGACTGATTTTGGGGTTTCCCCCTGACTGGTTTCGGGGTGCTCCGCGATCAGATTTTGGGGTGCCCCTGCCCGGATTTTGGGGTTTCTCCCTGCCCGGTTTCGGGGCTTCCCCCTGCCCGATTTTGGGGTTTCCCCCTGCCCGGTTTCGGGGCACCCCCTGACCGGTTTCGGGGCGCCCCCTGACCAGATTTTGGGGTATCCCCTGCCTGGTTTTGGGGCGCCCCATTCCTGGATTTCGGGGTGTCTCCTGACTGATTTTGGGGTTTCCCCCTGACTGGTTTCGGGGTGCCCCGCGATCAGATTTTGGGGTGCCCCTGACCGGATTTTGGGGTTTCCCCCTGCCCGGTTTCGGGGTGTTCCCTGCCCGGATTTTGGGGTTTCCCCCTGCCCGGTTTCGGGGCGCCCCCTGACTGGATTTTGGGGCGCCCCCAGGAAGATCTGCCAGCACTGCAAATGCCCGCGGGGGGAGCACGTGGGGGGCGGGGTGCCCCCCGCCCTGCAGGGGGTCCTGGCGCGGCTGCTCCCCGACCCCCACCCCCGCTCTGGGGACTCGGGGGGCGCGGCCGAGGGGTTCGCCTGGGCCCCCCCCGGCCTCAGCCCCGACCAGGTAACCCCCGGGACCCCCAAAACACCAC
>NW_024358134.1:2309-3199 GCF_014805655.1 Passer montanus
CCCCCACTGAAGCCCCGCCCCATCCAAGCCCCACCCTCCTGCAGGCCCCACCCACTGGTTAAGCCCCGCCCCATTTTCCTGTGCAGGATTTGGTCTCCTGCCCCACCCCCGTGGTGAAGCCACGCCCCTCTAAGCCCCGCCCCCTTCCCCACAGGTGACCCCGTGCTCCTCACACCTGCCCCAACAAACCCGGCCACTTGGCCACGCCCCTCCAAGCCCCGCCCACCACGTGAAACTCCTCAATCATTGTAACCCCGCCCCTTTTGCCCCACCCTGCTAAGCCCCGCCCTCTGCAGGTGTCCCAGTGAGGCCCCACCCCTCGTGCCACACCCATCTAAAGCCCCACCCATCCCACACTTATTAGCTCCGCCCCCATGCCACACCCCACAAAGCCCCGCCCCCAGATGTCACAGCAAGGGCCCTCCCTGCTAAGCCCCGCCCCTCAGCCCCGCCCCGCTAAGCCCCGCCCCCCAGGTGTGCCAGTTCTTCTCGCTGCTCCCCCCCGCGCTGGTGCCGCGGCTCCGCAGCCCCGGGGAGCGGCACCGGCTGCGGGAGCTGCTGCGGCAGCTGCCCCCGCACGACCTCGAGGTGAGCCGGGGGTCCCGGGGGTCCTGGGGGCTTCTGGGGGTCTTGGGGGTCCCGCGGGTTTTAAGGGTTCCGGGAGGTCTCGAGGGTCTGCGGGTCCTGGGGGTCTGGGCGGTCCTGGGGAGTCTCGAGGGACTGGGGGGATCCAGGGGGGGTCCTGGGGGCTTCTGGGGGTCTTGGGGGTCCCGCGGGTTTTAAGGGTTCCGGGAGGTCTCGAGGGTCTGCGGGTCCTGGGGGTCTGGGCGGTCCTGGGGAGTCTCGAGGGACTGGGGGGATCCAGGGGGTCTTGGGGGTCCTGGGGATCC
>NW_024358134.1:5415-6325 GCF_014805655.1 Passer montanus
GGGGGCTCAGGGGGCTCCAGGGGGTCTGGGGGGTCCAGGGGGTCCCGGGGATTTTGGGGGTCCCGGGGCTCTGGGGGATCCGGGAGGTCCCGGAGGGTCCCAGGGGTGGATTTGGGTTGCTCAAGGGTGGTTTTGGGGTGATTTGGGTTGTTTGAGAGTATTTTGGGGTGATTTGGGTTGTTTGAGGGTATTTTGGGGTGGTTTGGGTTATTTGAGGGTATTTTGGGGTGGATTTGAATTGTTCTAAGGCGTTTTTGGGGCGGTTTTGGGTGGTTTTAAGGCATTTTTGGGGCAGTTTGGGGTGGTTTTAAGGCATTTTTGGGGCGGTGTAGGTTGTTTAAGGACGTTTTTGGGGAGCATTTTTGGGGTGGTGTGCATTGTTTGAGGGCGTTTTTGGGGCGTTTTTGGGTTGTTCAAGGGTTTTTTGAGGCAGTTTTGGGTTGTTCAAGGGTTTTTTGGGGTGGCTTGGGTTGCTCAAGGGTTTTTTGGGGCAATTTTGGGTTGTCCGAGGGCATTTCTGGTTGGGATTTAGGTTCCTGGAGAGCATTTTTGGAATGGATTTGGGTTGTTTGAGGGCATTTCTGGGCTGGTTTTTGGTTGTTCAAGGGCATTTTTGGGGTGGTTTGGGTTGTTCAAGGGCATTTTTGGGATGGTTTGGGTTGTTCAAGGGCATTTTTGGGGTAGATTTGGTGTTCCTAGGTAGTTTCGGGGTATTTTTGGGGTATTTTTGGGATTTTTGCGGGGGTTTGAGGCTCTCCCACCCTCCCCAGCCCCAGTTTTGCCACGACCTGGACGAGGTCGAGCGTCGGGAATTTAAACTTTTCGCCCAACGCCGAAAACGGGAAAATTTGGGCCAAGGGAGTGTCCGACCCCTCCCCCTGACCAGCGTGGGGGCCGTCTGCCAGCAGGT
>NW_024358135.1:0-300 GCF_014805655.1 Passer montanus
CGCCGCGGCACCCGGGGATCCGCGGGGCGCCGCGGGGCACCACGGGACACGCAGTCCCCGCCGCGCCGCCGCCCGCGCCCCGCCCGCCCGGCTGGACTACAAATCCCAGAGTGCATCGCGCGCCGATGGAGCGAGGGTGTGTTGTGTCACTCGGCGGCGAGGCACCGCCCAATCCCGGAGGGTAGGGCGGGTCAGGTGACAGCCGCGGTCTCCGCCAGGGGGCGCTACCGCCCGCCGGTTCTGAGGCGGCGCCGCCATCGGGGCCGCGCTGGGCCCGGCCCGGCCCGGCCCGGCCCTGCC
>NW_024358136.1:0-300 GCF_014805655.1 Passer montanus
GGGGGAATTTTGAGGGAATTTTGTGGGATTTTCAGGGAATTTGGGGGTCCGGGGGGTTTTGGGGGGTCCGAAAAAATTTTGGAGGGGGTCCTGGGTGGATTTTTGGGGAGTCCTGGGTGGGTTTTGGGGTTCCTGACCCCCCTTTGTCCCCCCAGAGGTGCGGATCGGCCTCACGGAGGAATTTTGTGTGGGAAAATCGGAGCTGAGGGGTGAGACCCCCCCCAAAACCACCTGGAGACCCCAAAATCTTCCCCAAAATCCCCGCCAGGACCCCAAACCCACAAAAATTCCCCAAAAATC
>NW_024358137.1:0-300 GCF_014805655.1 Passer montanus
CCACTGGGCTCATGTCCATGCTGTGCTAGAACATCTCATCACCAAGATCAGCTTGGCACTGCATACAAGAAACAGCTGTAAAATGCTGAAGGAGAAATCCTTGTTTAGAGTGCAATTAGAATGTGCTTTTCTTGCTTAAACAGATTGTGATGTGAAAATAAATATACACAGGAAAGCTCAGATTTACTGCTCTGTTAACTAGACAGGTCTCCTATGGCTTGGATCATTCAGTGACAGGCCTGCCCTCCCCCTACACTCCTCTCTGCTCTCAGCATCAGTCTATAGATGGGGATCACCATA
>NW_024358138.1:0-300 GCF_014805655.1 Passer montanus
TGCTCTCCATGGCTTCCCGGTGGGATTTTGGGGACTTTTGGGATTTTGGAGGTCCCAATCCCGGATTTTTGGGTCTTTTGCAGCCGCCTTCATCCGCGTGGTGGGCTCGGAGTTCGTGCAGAAGTACCTGGGCGAGGGCCCGCGCATGGTGCGCGACGTCTTCCGCCTGGCCAAGGAGAACGCGCCCGCCATCATCTTCATCGACGAGATCGACGCCATCGCCACCAAGCGCTTCGACGCCCAGACCGGGGGTGAGGGGCTGGGACCCCCGAATTGGGGAGGGGTCCCCGTTGGGGTGGG
>NW_024358139.1:0-300 GCF_014805655.1 Passer montanus
TTTTTTTAATTTTATTTTTGGGGTTTTTTAAATTTTATTTTGGGTTTTAAAATTTTATTTTGGGTTTTTTAAAATTTTATTTTGGGGATTTTTTATTTTATTTTGGTTTTTTAATTTTATTTCGGGGTTTTTAAATTTTATTTGGGTTTTTTTTAAATTTTATTTTGGGATTTTAAATTTTATTTGGGAGTTTTTAAATTTTACTTTGGGTTTTTTAAATTTTATTTTGGGGCGTTCGCATGGATTTGGTTTCTCCGCGGCGGATGGAGAAGCGCAGGGATGGAGTTTTGGGGGGTTTTT
>NW_024358140.1:0-300 GCF_014805655.1 Passer montanus
GGCGGGGGAGGGCGGGAGGGCCGGAGGGAGGGGTCTCCCGTGGTCTTAAAGGGGCCGCCGCCTCTCCGCGGGATGGGGTGAGTGCTGGCGGCAGGTGCCGTGCCGGGCGGGTTAGCCCGCTTCCCAAATTAGCGCCCGGGATACAAATGAGCCCCCGCCCCGCTCCCCGCTGTGCCCGCGCGGAGCTGTCCGCTCCTTCCCGCTGCTGTGCTTCCACCTCCCCTCCCGGGCCGCGCCCGCCGCCGCCGGCCCTGGGCGCGGGGCTCCCGCAAGCGGCGGGGCCGGGGCTGGCGAGGCGAG
>NW_024358141.1:0-300 GCF_014805655.1 Passer montanus
GTACCGCTCCCGGGGAAAGGAGGCTGGGGCGATCGGCTTCGCCCCCTGAGCGTGGCTGGGGGCGGGCGCGGGCACCGCTGCCCGGAGCGGCCGCGGGATGCTCCAGCCGCGGTCGGGCAGGACAAGCTCGGGGCCGGCGGAATATCGAGGTGCGGCTGTACACACCGCAGAGATCGGGCAGGCATGGTGACCGTCAGGGTAGGGCGACGTTACGCTTTTACGTAACTCTGACGTAATGTTCGTTTATAAAATAAAGGTTTTTCTGTTTTTGACCAGAGTAGGGGTAGCTCCACCGAAATG
>NW_024358142.1:0-300 GCF_014805655.1 Passer montanus
ATTTGGGTTTTTTTTAGTGGGATTTGGGGTGTTTTTTTGGGATTTTGGAATTTGCTGGTTTTGTGAGGTGCCTTTTTAGGATTTTGGGGGGTCCTGACCCCGTTTTTTGGCTCCCCCAGACCACCCTGGGCCCCCTTTTCCGCAATTCCCGCATGGTTCAGTTCCATTTCACCAACAAGGACCTGGAGTCGCTCAAGGGGCTCTACAGGATCATGGGCAACGGCTTCGTAAGCACCCCAAAACTCCTGGGGACCCCAAAACTCCCTGGAAAAACCCAAAATCACCTGGAAAAACCCAAAA
>NW_024358143.1:0-300 GCF_014805655.1 Passer montanus
TTGGGAGCCACCACAACATTCCTGCTCCCGAATCCAGCGCTCACCTGGCGCTGGAAGTTGAGCAGCCGCAGAGCCTTGAGCTCGATGGTCGCTTTGGTCCTCAGGTCTCCGGCCAAGGAGCCGGGGAGGTTCTCCAGCTCCTGGATGCGGTGGGCGATGCGGGCTTGGAGCCTGTGGAGGAGGAGGAGGAAGGATTTTGGGATGAGTTCCGCTCATTCCCGACCGAATTCCCATCGGGAGCATCGGGAAGTCGCTTCCAGAATCTTGGGATGGGTAAAAATGGGATGGAGGAAGTTGGAG
>NW_024358144.1:0-300 GCF_014805655.1 Passer montanus
ATTTTTCGGGAGGATTTTGGGATAATTTTGGGGGGAATTTTGGGGATTTTGGCATTTTTGGTACTTTGGGGAATTTTTTAGGGGGATTTCGGGGATTTTTGGGGGCAGTTTTGGTGATTTTGGGAGAATTTTGGGTTTATTTTGGGAGGGATTTTTGGGGGGGATTTTGGGGATTTTTGGGGGCAGTTTTGGTGATTTTGGGAGAATTTTGGGTTTATTTTGGGAGGGATTTTTGGGGTGGATTTTGGGGATAATTTTTGGGATTTTAGGGGAGATTTTTAGGATTTTGGGGGGATTTTT
>NW_024358145.1:0-7555 GCF_014805655.1 Passer montanus
TTTTTTTTTGAGGTATTTGGGGGTTTTGGGGTGGATTTTGTTGGGATTTGCCACTGATGACGTCATCACCGACCTGCTGCGCCTCGCCCTCGCCCTGCAGGTAATCGGGGATTTTGGGGGGAATTTGGGGGATTTGGGGTTTTTTGGGAATTTTTTGGGATTTTTTAGGGGATTTTGGGGGGTTTTTTTTTTGAGGTTTTTGGGGGTTTTGGGGTGGTTTCGTTGGGGTTTCCCACCGATGACGTCATCACCGACCTGCTCCGCCTCGCCCTCGCCCTGCAGGTAATCGGGGATTTTGGGGGGGATAGGGGGGATTTGGGGTTTTTTGGGATTTTTTGGGGGGATTTTTGGGGGTTTTTTGACTTTTTTGGGGTTTTTTTGAGATTTCTCACTGATGACGTCATCACCAACCTGCTGCGCCTCACCCTCGCCCTGCAGGTCAGCCCGGATTTTTGGGGGGAATTTCGGGGATTTGGGGAAATTTTGGGATGTTTCGGGATTTTTGAGGATTTTTAAAGGAATTTTTGGGGGATTTTTGGGGTTTTTTTTTTGGCTTTTTGGGGTTTCTTTTGCGATTTCTCACTGATGACGTCATCACTGACCTGCGGCGCCTCGCCCTCGCCCTGCAGGTCAGCCCGGATTTTGGGGAATTTGGGGGATTTTTTGGGATTTTTTGGGGTTTTTTGGGGATTTTGGGGATTTGGGGAATTTGGGGGATTTTTTGGGATTTTTTGGGATTTTTTGGGGATTTTGGGGATTTTTTGGAGGATTTTGTGGATTTTTTGGGGGATTTTTGGGCATTTTTGGGGGGTTTTTGGGGTTTTTTTTGAGATTTCTCACCGATGACGTCATCACCGACCTGCTGTGCCTTGCCCTCGCCCTGCAGGTCAGCGGGATTTTGGGGAAAATTTGGGGGATTTGGGGAAATTTTGGGAATTTTGGGATCTGAGGAGAAATTTTGGGGAAGTTTTTGGAATTTTTTGGGGGAATTTTTGGGGATTTTTGGGGTTTTTTTGGGATTTGCCACCAATGACGTCATCACCGACTGTCTGCGCTTTGCGCTCACCCTGCAGGTAATTTTGATGAAAATTTGGGGGGTTTTGGGGATTTTTGGGGTTTTGAGGTGGATTTGGAGGGTTTTGGGGTGAATCACTGGGTTTTCAGTGCCGATTTTGGGGCTTTTTTTATGGGATTTTGGGGTTTTTGTGGGTTTTTTTTTGGTTTTTTTTGGTGGGATTTTGGGGTGGTTTTGGGATGAACCTTTGGGATTTCAGTGCCCATTTTGGGGCTTTTTGTGGGGTTTTGGGGTTTTTTGGGTTTTTTTGGTGTTTTTTTGGGTGGGATTTTGGAAGGTTTTTGGGGTGAATATTTGGGATTTCAGTGCCCATTTTGTGGGGCTTTTTGTGGGTTTTTTGGGGATTTTTTGGTGGGTGTTTTGGGGGTGGATTTGGAGGGTTTTGGGGTGAATCTTTGGGATTTCAATGCCCATTTTGGGGCTTTTTTTGTGGGATGTTGGGGTTTTTTGGGGGTTTTTTTTGGGTTTTTTTGGTGGGATTTTGGGGTGGTTTTGGGATGAACTTTTGGGATTTCAGTGACCATTTTGGGTTTTTTTGTGGGATTTTGGCTGGGTTTTTTAGGGGGTGGATTTGGAGGGTTTTTGGGGTGAATATTTTGGATTTCAGTGCCCATTTTGGGTTTTTTGGGGGGATTTTGGTGTTTTTCTGGGCCTTTTTTTGGTGGGGTTTTTGGGGTGTGGATTTGGGGGGTTTTTGGGGTGAATCTTTGGGATTTCAGTGCCCATTTTGGGTTTTTTGGGGGGATTTTGGTGTTTTTCTGGGCCTTTTTTTGGTGGGGTTTTTGGGGTGTGGATTTGGGGGGTTTTTGGGGTGAATCTTTGGGATTTCAGTGCCCATTTTGGGGCTTTTTTGTGGGATTTTGGGGGGATTTTGGTGTTTTTTTTGGGGGGTGGATTTGGGGGGTTTTTGGGTTGAATCTCTGGGATTCCAGTGCCCGTTTTGGGGCGGTTTTCTCTGTTTTCCAGGACCTGGCTCAGGAGGAGCCGCAGCTGCCGCCGCTGTCGCGCTGCGCGCTGCCCGCGCTCGGAGCCGCCCTGCTGCTCTTCCTGGGGCACCTGCTGGCCATTCCCGCCTTCTTGCAGCACGTCCAGGAGGTGGGAAAAACCCAAAAACCCCATAAAAATCCCCAAAAATGAAAACCCCGAAATCCCGCAGAAAATACTGCAAAAAATCCCGTAAAAATCCCCAAAAAAATCCGCAATTCTGGGGCCGTTTGGGAAGGGTTTGTTGGGATTTTTTAGGGATTTTTAGGGGGTTTTAGGGATGGATTTCAGGGAAATTGGGGTTTTGGAATTTGGGATTTCTTGGGAATTAGAGTTTTTTGGGATTTGGGGTTTTTGGGGTTGGGGGTTTTTGGGGTGTGTTTGGGGTTTTTGGGGTGTTTGGGGTTTGTGCTCGGAGCCGCCCTGCTGCTCTTCCTGGGGCACCTGCTGAGCATTCCCGCCTTCCTGCAGCACGGCCAGGAGGTGGGAAACCCAAAAAATCCCATAAAGATCCCAAAAAACAAATACCCCCAAAAATCCTGTAAAAAATCCCCAAAAAATCCCGTAAAAATCCCCAAAAAATCCGCAATTCTGGGGCCGTTTGGGAAGGGTTTGTTGGGATTTTTGGGGATTTTTAGGGGGTTTTAGGGGCAAATTTCAGGGAGTTTGGGGTTCGGGATTGGGATTTTGGGTTTTTGAGATTTGGGATTTTTTGGGATTTAGGGTTTTTGGGATTTAGGGTTTTTGGGTTTGGAGTTCTTTGGGGTTTGGGGTTTTTGAGTATTTTGGGGTTTTTGGGATGTGTTTGGGGTTTGTGCTCGGAGCTGCCTTCCTGCAGCACGGCCAGGAGGTGGGAAACCCCCAAAAAATAAAAAAAAAATCCTATAAAGATCCCAAAAAATAAAACCCCCAAAATTCCAAAAAAATCCCGCAAAAAATCCCCCAAAAAATCCCCCAAAAATCCACAATTTTGGGGCCGTTTGGGAAGGATTTGTTGGGATTTTGGGGGATTTTTGGGAGGGAATTTGAGGGAGTTTGGGGTTTGGGTTTTTTGGGATTTGTTTTTTTTTAATTTTTGGTGGCTTTTTTTGGGATTTGAGCTTTTCCAACGCCGCCTTTCCCACATTTCCCATATTCATTTTTTATAAATATTTTCCAAATTTATGTATTTCCATTTTTATTTCCCCCATTTCCCATATTTTTTCCCATATTTCCCACATTTATTTCCACTTTATTTTCTATCTTTATTCCCCCTATTTGCTATATTTTATTTCCTGTGTTTCCCACATTTCCCATATTTATTTCCCCTATTTCCCCTATTTATTTCCCTATTTCCCTTCCTGTATCTCCCATATTTTATTTCCCATATTTTCCCACATTTCCCGTATTTAATTCCTGTTTTATTTCCCGTGTTCCCCCTATTTATTTTCTGTTTTTCCCAATTTGTTTCCCATATTTTCCCCACATTTCCCATATTTATTTCCCATTTTTATTTCCCATATTTCCTCCCTATTTTTCCCATATTTATTTCCCACATTTCCCATATTTTATTTCCCACATTTCCCATATTTCTTTGCCTAATTTCCCATATTTACACCCCAATTTATTTCCCACATTTCCCATATTTATTTTCCTTTTCCCGCCACATTTCCCATATTTTATTTCCCATATTTATCTCCTGTATTTCCCATATTTATTCCCCGTATTTCCCATAGTTTTGCACTTTTCCCATATTTATTTCCTGTTTTATTCCCCATATTTCCCATATTTTTGCACATTTCCCATATTTATTTCCCATATTTCCCATATTTTCCCCACATTTCCCATATTTTATTTCCCATATTTATCTCCTGTATTTCCCATATTTATTCCCCATATTTCCCATATTTCCCATAGTTTTGCACATTTCCCATATTTATTTCCCATATTTCCCATATTTCCCATATTTTCCCCACATTTCCCATATTTTATTTCCCATATTTGTTCCCCACATTTCCCATCTTTATTTCCCATATTTTATTTATTATATTTCCTATATTTTATTTCCCACATTTTCCATATTTTCCCACATTTCCCATATTCCCCCTATTTATTTTCTGTTTTTCCCAATTTGTTTCCCATATTTTTCCCACATTTCCCATCTTTATTTCCCAGATTAATTTCCCACATTTCCTCCCTATTTTTCCAATATTTTTTCCCATATTTCCCAATTTATTTCCCCTCTTTATTTCCCATATTTCTTGTATTTTAGTTTTTGTATTTCCCCAATTTATTTCCCCCATTTCCCACATTTATTTTCCTTCTCCCCCCACATTTCCCATCTTTATTTCCCACATTTCCCATCTTTATTTCCCACATTTATTCCCTGTATTTATTTTCCTTTGATTTCCGTATATTCCATATTTTATTTCCCATTTTTCCCAGATTTATTCTCCAATTTTTATTTCCCACATTTATATTCCTATTTTCCCACATTTCCCAGATTTATTTCCAGGATTTATTTCCCACATTTCCTATATTTTATTTTCCTATTTTCCCACATTTCCCCCATTTTGTTTCCAGGATTTATTTCCCCCATTTCCCATATTTATTTCCCTTTTCCCCCCACATTTCCCCCATTTTATTTCCAGGATTTATTTCCCCCATTTCCCAGAGTTTTGAATGGGATGGGATTGAAGGTCCTGGGATCCCATCTGGAGGATTTTGGGATTCTGGGATCCAGGATCCATCCTGAGGGGTTTTTCTGGGATTTGGGGATGGAAAAGGGAAGGAAAAGCTTTTTTTTTAATCTCTCCCAGGGTTTTTTTCCTGGTTTTCCTTGGGTTTTCCCTTGTGGTTTTCCCCCAGGTTTCCCATTTTTTCCCTGGTTTTTTTCCCATTCCCCCCCAGTTTTTCCTTTTTTCCCCCATTTTTGCCATTTTCTCCCCCGTTTTTCCGCATTTTTCCCATTTTCCTCCCTTTTTTCCATTTTCCCCAGTTTTTCCCCATTTTGTCCCCATTCCCCCCATTTCCCCCCCATTCTCTCCCCATTTTCCCCATTTTTCCCGTTTCTCCCCCCGTTTCCCCCCCCATTTTTTCCTGTTTTACCAGTTTCTCTCCCATTTTTTCCTGTTTCTCCCCCCATTCTCCCCCCGTTATTCCCATTTCTCCCATTTCTCTCCCCATTTTTCCCATTTCTCCTGTTTCTCTCCATCTTTCTCTCCCCGTTTTTTCCTGTTTCTCCCCATTTTCCCCTCATTTTCTCCCCATTCTCTCCCCCGGTTTTTCCCATTTCTCCCATTGTTTTCCCTGTTTCTCCCGTTTCTCCCCATTTTCCCTCCCTGTTTCTCTCCCTTTTCTTTCTGTTTCTCCCGTTTCTCTCCCCATTCTCCCCCCTTTCCCCCCCAGTTTTTTTCCTGTTTCTCTCCCATTTCTCCCTGAGCTTTTCCTGTTTCTCCCATTTCTCTGGTTTCCCTCCCCGGTGTTTTTTCCCCTTTCTCTCCCCGTTTCCCTCCTGGTGTCTTTCCCGTTTCTCCCTGGTGTTTTTCCCGTTTCTCTGGTTTCTCTCCCCATTTTCCCTCCCCTTTTATTCCTGTTTTTCCCATTTCTATCCCCATCTTTCCCCCCATTTTCCCCCCCATTTCCCCGCTCCCCGTTATCTCCCCGTTTCTCCAGTTTCTCTCAGGTTTCTCTCCCTGGTGTTTTTTTCCCGTTTCTGCATTTTCCCTCCCTGTTTCTTTCCCCGGTGTTTTTCCCATTTCCCTGGTTTCTCTCCCCATTTTCTCTCCCCATTTTCTCTCCCCGTTTTTTTCCCATTTCTCGGGTTTCTCTCCCGTTTCTCTCCCCGTTATTTTTCCCGTTTCCCTGGTTTCTCTCCCCATTTTCTCTCCCCATTTTCTCTCCCCGTTTTTTTCCCATTTCTCCGGTTTCTCTCCCGTTTCTCTCCCCGTTATTTTTCCCGTTTCCCTGGTTTCTCTCCCCATTTTCCCCCCAGTTATTTTCCTGTTTCTCCCCCGTCTCTCCCTGCTATTTTTCCTGTTTCTCTCTGGTTTCTCTCCCTGTTATTTTTCCTGTTTCCCCATTTTCCCTCCCCGTTATTTTTCCCGTTTCACTCCCCATTATTTTTCCCGTTTCCCCGGTTTCTCTCCTCCGTGTTTTTTATCCGTTTCTCCCCCATTTCTCCCCGTTATTTTTTTCCCATTTCCCTGGTTTCTCTCCCCAATTCTCCCCCTGTTTTTTCCCCATTTCCCCCCCGTTATTTTTCCTGTTTGTCCCTTTTCTCTCCCCATTTTCGCTCCCCATTTTCTCTCTCCATTTCTCCCCATGTTTTTTTCCCATTTCCCCCCCCCATTATTTTTCCCATTTCCCCGGTTTCTCACCCCATTTTCTTTCCCTATTTTCCCCCCGTTATATTTTTCCCGTTTCCCTGGTTTCTCCCCCTGTTATTTTTCCCGTTTCTCCGTTTTCTCTCCCCATTTCTCCTCCCGTTGATTTTCCTGTTTCTCCGTTTTCTCTCCCCATTTCTCCTCCCGTTGATTTTCCTGTTTCTCCGTTTTCTCTCCCCATTTTCTCTCCCCGTTATTTTTTTCCCATTTCTCCTATTTTTCCCCCTGTTATTTTTCCTGTTTCCCTGGTTTTTCCCCCCATTATTTTTCTCGTTTCTCCGTTTTCTCTCCCCATTTCTCCCCGTTTTCTTCCCATTTTCCCCCGTTATATTTTCCCCATTTCTCCATTTTCTCTCCCCATTTCTCCCCCGTTATTTTTTTCCCATTTCCCCACTTTCTCTCCCCATTTTCCCCCCGTTATTTATTTCCCGTTTCCCCGGTTTCTCCCCCGATGTTTTTTTCCCATTTCTCCTGTTTCTCTCCCCGTTTCCATCCCCCCGTTGTATTTTTCCCATTTCTCCGGTTTCTCTCCCCATTTCTCCCCCATTATTTATTTCCCATTTCTCCCATTTTCTCTCCCCATTTCTCCCTGTTTTTTTCCCATTTCCCCCCGTTATATTTTTCCCGTTTCCCCATTTTCCCCCGTTATATTTTTTCCCGTTTCTCCGTTTTCTCTCCCCATTTTCTCTCCCCATTTCTCCCCGTTTTTTTCCCATTTTCCCCTGTTATTTTTTCCCCATTTCTCCGTTTTCTCTCCCCATTTTCCCCCCATTTTTTTTCCCATTTCCCCATTTTTTCTCCGTGTTTCCATCCCTGTTATTTTTTTCCCGTTTTCCCATTTTCCCCTCGTTATATTTTTCCCGTTTCTCTGTTTTCTCTCCCCATTCTCCCCCCCGTTATTTTTCCTGTTTTTCCGTTTTCTCTCCCTGTTATTTTTCCTGTTTCTCTCCCCATTTCCCCCCCGGTTACATTTTTTTCCCATTTCCCCGGTTTCTCTCCCCGTTTCTCCCCCCGGTTACATTTTCCCCGTTTCCCCAGTTTCTCTCCCAGTTATATTTTTCCCATTTCCCCATTTTCTCTCCCCATTTTCTCCTCGTTTTTTCCCCATTTCCCCGTTTCCCCCCCGTTACAT
>NW_024358146.1:0-300 GCF_014805655.1 Passer montanus
GGCCATTTCGGGCAATTTGGGGCAATTTTTGGCAATTTGGGGTCAATTTTGGGAAAATTTTGGGGCAATTTGGGGAATTTTGGATGATTTCGGGTGGATTTGGGGTGATTTTGGATGATTTTGGGGTGGTTTTTTGGCTGATTTTGGGTGGGTTTTGGCTGAATTTTGGGTGAATTTTGCTGATTTTTGGCTGATTTTGGGGTAATTTTGGGGTGATTTTGGCTGATTTTGGGTGAATTTTGCTGATTTTGGGTGCGTTTGGGGTGATTTTGGGTGAATTTTGCTGATTTTTGGTGAATT
>NW_024358147.1:0-300 GCF_014805655.1 Passer montanus
CCGGGAGGAGCCTCTGGTGTTTTAGGCTCCTCTACAGCCACAGCTGGGCACTCAGCCCTCTCTTGAGCCGGTTCCAAAGGAACGTTCTCGTATTTGCTGCAGAAGTCGCGCCTCCACGTGGCCCCGCTGGATACCCTTGTGGTAACTAAGTCGACTTCTGCCCCAGTGTGAGAGAGGTTTTACCATCTCCTCCCTGTCGTTGGACTCGCCACCCAATGGCACATTCACGATTCGCTGAAACAAAAAAGCTTGGTACAGTTGTGTGCTGTTGCCTGGAGCCTTGTCCACAGGCTTATGTTG
>NW_024358148.1:0-300 GCF_014805655.1 Passer montanus
AAGGGGGGTTTGGGGACATTAATGGGGGTTTGGGGACATTTTTGGGGGGTTAAGGGGGGTTTGGGGACATTAATGGAAGGTTTGGGGCAGTTAAAGGCAGTTTGAGGACATTAATGGGGGATTTGGGGACATTTTTGGGGGGTTTGGGAACATTTTTGGGGGTTAAGGGGAGCTTGGGGACATTTTGGGAGGGTTAAAGGTGGTTTGGGGACATCAGTGGGGGGTTAAGGGAGGTTTGGGGACATTAATGGGGGTTCAGGGACACCAGGGGACACTGGGAGGGGTTAAGGGGGTTTTTAG
>NW_024358149.1:0-300 GCF_014805655.1 Passer montanus
CCCAGCAGAGAGCCAGCAGAGCAGCTCCCCCAGCCCCTCACCTGCAGTGGTCAGCTGCCCGCGGAGGCGCCGGATCTCCAGCATGGCTTTGTGCCGCAGCCCGTGCTGCTCGCAGAACTCCCGGCTGCTGCCAGCAAACTCACAGGCCCCCACTGCTCCTGCAGTGGACAGGAGGGTTTAATTAGGAGAGCTGATCAGCCCACAGGGGACAGCACTGCCCCAGGCAATGTGGCATTCCAGGGTTTCTGTTGTATCGTGGGGTGCCCCGATGAAGGGAGGAACGATGAATCTGACTCCATG
>NW_024358150.1:0-300 GCF_014805655.1 Passer montanus
GCAGGGAAGAGCGGCTCGGGGGAGCGGAGGCTGGGGCACAGCGAGCCGGGCGGGGAGCGAGGGCAGAGCCGGGGGCGGGGCGGGCGCGGAGAGCGCGGCCGGGCCCGGGCGGTGCCGCGGCGGCCAAAGGGGCGGAGGCGCCGCGCGGCCCCGCCCGCCGCAACCGCCCCTGCTCCCAACCAGGTCCGACCGAACCCCATAAAGGCCCGGGCCGCGGGCGGCGCCGCTCACAGCGGCAGCGGCAGCAGCGGCGATCCCATCATGTCCGGGCGGGGCAAGGGCGGCAAGGGGCTCGGCAAG
>NW_024358151.1:0-300 GCF_014805655.1 Passer montanus
TTTTGGAGAATTTTGAGAGGGAAAATCCAAATTTTTGGGGTTTTGGGATTTTTGGGGGGCAAATTCCAGATTTTTGGGGTTGTGGATTTTGTTGGAGGAGAAAAAAAAATCAATTTTTTTGGGGAATTATGGGAGAAAAATCCAAATTTTGGGGGATTTTGGGACCATTCTGTGGGGTTTGGAGCATCTGAGATCCTTTTTTGGCGGGGAAAATCCAATTTTGGAGAATTTTGGGATCATTTCAGGGGTATTTGTGGTCATTTTTGGGGGGAAAATCCCAATTTTGGAGATTTTGGGACA
>NW_024358152.1:0-300 GCF_014805655.1 Passer montanus
ACACACACTCCAGGATCCATAGGGCTTTGGGTCCATGGAAATACACACGAATCCGCAGGGATTTGGGTCCATGGAAAGACCCATTGGAATCTGGGTCCATTAGGATACAGACAAGTCCATGGGGATTTGGATCCATGGAGACACACACTACAGGATCCATAAGGCTTTGGGAGCGTGGAAACACGCAAATCCACAGGGATTCAGGCCCATGGAAAGACCCATTAGAACTTGGGTCCATTAGGATACACATGTGAATCCACAGGGGTTTGGGTCCATGGGAACACACACTCCAGGATCCAT
>NW_024358153.1:0-300 GCF_014805655.1 Passer montanus
GACAGCTGGACACCTGCAGGGGACAGCTGAGGATGGCACCTGGACAGCTGGGGGACACGTGTGGGTGGCACATGCACTGCTGGGGGTGACACATGGACACCTTGGGGACGGGACAGCTGGGGGACAGGGGACAGCTGGGGGTGGCACATGGACTGCTGGGGGACAGGGTACAGCTGGCACCTGCAGGGGACACATGGACAGCTGGGGGTGACAGATGGACACCTGGGGGTGGCACATGCACCCCTGGGGGACAGGAGACAGGTGGGGGACTGGGGACAGCTGGACACCTGCAGGGGACAG
>NW_024358154.1:0-300 GCF_014805655.1 Passer montanus
CCTGTGGATGTGGCACTTGGGAACATGGGACTGTGCTGGGCTTGGACTCTCTGGGCATCTCTGAGGGCTTTGCCGATCTCAGCAATCCCACGACTCCGCCATTCCTGGAAGGACATTCCCGCCTGTCAGTGCCAGCAGGCGGTGAAACGGGACTTCAAAGCCAATAAAACCGGTGAAATGTCTCGGGAGCCGCTGTGTCCCGGCTCCAGGCGTGTTTTGAGCGTCGGGGCTCCCCATCACCTTTCCCCAATCTCGGGTTCCCCCCAGGACCCCCGACCCGCACCGCCGGAAGCAGCAGCA
>NW_024358155.1:0-300 GCF_014805655.1 Passer montanus
GGAGGGACAGGGGGAGGGCTGGGGGCAGTCTGGCTGTTCCTGCCTCCTTTCCACAGCTGCAGGGCCGGGAGCTGCTGGCCCTTCCTTAACTGAGCATCCTCCCAAGGGCTAAGGCAGCAGAGACAGGTGTTCTCATCCTGATGGGGAAAAAAGGCAGGGAATCATTTTCCTCAGCTAAAAGCTGCTGCAAAAGAGAGTTCATTCTTTAGTGAAAAGACAGATATGGCTTCCTCCTTTTCTCACAAAGAATTTTAGCATTTTTTCCTCTGTTTACTTGAGAATCTCCCTGGGAGGAGCTCA
>NW_024358156.1:0-6423 GCF_014805655.1 Passer montanus
CTTCTCATCCTCATCTTCCTCCCCACTCCAGCTTTTCCTTCATCCTCCTCATCCTCTCGAGCCTTCATCCCCTCCCGGCTCCTTCCTCATCCTCCCGCTCCTTCATCCTCCTCTTCCTCCTCCCGAGCCTTCATCCCGCTTCTCCTTCCTCCTCCTCTTCCTTCTTCATCTTCCTCCCTTCCCGCTCCTTCCTCCTCCTCCTCCTTTTCCCGAGCCTTCCTCCCTTCCCGCATCTTCCTCCTCCTCCTCGCGCTGCTCCTCCTCTTCCTCCCCCCCCGGGGGCTCCTTCATCTTCCTCCTCCTCCTCTTCCTCGTCCTTCATCCCCTCGGTTTCTTCATCTTCCTCTTCCTCCTCCTCCCGGGCCTTCCTCCCGCTCCTCCTCCTCCTCCTCCCGGTCCCTCCCCCCGGGCCTTCCTCCTCCTCCCGCTCCTCCTCCTCCTCCTCCCGCTCCCCGCGGCGTCCCGCGCTCTTCCTCCCTTCCCGCTGCCGCATCTTCCTCCTCCTCCTCCTCCTCCTCTTCCTCCTCCTCCTCCCCCCAGATCTTCATCCCCTCCATCCTCCTCCTCTTCCTCCCGCTCCTTCATCCCCTCCTCCTCCTCCTCCTCTCCATCCTTCCCCCTCCCGAGCCTTCATCCCTTCATCCCTCCATCCTCATCCTCCCCAGCCTTCATCCCTTCATCCCCTCCCTCCTCCTCCTCCTCCATCCTGGTCCTTCATCCCCCCCCTCCTCCTCCTCCGCCTCTTCCCGAGCCTTCATCCCTTCATCCTCTCCATCCTCTTCCTCCTGCTCCTTCATCTTCCTCCTCCTCCCGAGCCTTCATCCCCCTCCTCTGCCATCCTCTTCCTCCATCCCTCCTCCTCCTCTTCCCGCTCCTTCCTCCTCCTCCTCCTCCTCCCGAGCCTTCATCCCTTCATCCTCTCCATCCTCTTCCTCCTGCTCCTTCATCTTCCTCCTCCTCCCGAGCCTTCATCCCCCTCCTCTGCCATCCTCTTCCTCCATCCCTCCTCCTCCTCTTCCCGCTCCTTCCTCCTCCTCCTCCTCCTCCCGAGCCTTCATCCCTTCATCCTCTCCATCCTCTTCCTCCTGCTCCTTCATCTTCCTCCTCCTCCCGAGCCTTCATCCCCCTCCTCTGCCATCCTCTTCCTCCATCCCTCCTCCTCCTCTTCCCGCTCCTTCCTCCTCCTCCTCCTCCTCCCGAGCCTTCATCCCTTCATCCTCTCCATCCTCTTCCTCCTGCTCCTTCATCTTCCTCCTCCTCCCGAGCCTTCATCCCCCTCCTCTGCCATCCTCTTCCTCCATCCCTCCTCCTCCTCTTCCCGCTCCTTCCTCCTCCTCCTCCTCCTCCCGAGCCTTCATCCCTTCATCCTCTCCATCCTCTTCCTCCTGCTCCTTCATCTTCCTCCTCCTCCCGAGCCTTCATCCCCCTCCTCTGCCATCCTCTTCCTCCATCCCTCCTCCTCCTCTTCCCGCTCCTTCCTCCTCCTCCTCCTCCTCCCGAGCCTTCATCCCTTCATCCTCTCCATCCTCTTCCTCCTGCTCCTTCATCTTCCTCCTCCTCCCGAGCCTTCATCCCCCTCCTCTGCCATCCTCTTCCTCCATCCCTCCTCCTCCTCTTCCCGCTCCTTCCTCCTCCTCCTCCTCCTCCCGAGCCTTCATCCCTTCATCCTCTCCATCCTCTTCCTCCTGCTCCTTCATCTTCCTCCTCCTCCCGAGCCTTCATCCCCCTCCTCTGCCATCCTCTTCCTCCATCCCTCCTCCTCCTCTTCCCGCTCCTTCCTCCTCCTCCTCCTCCTCCCGAGCCTTCATCCCTTCATCCTCTCCATCCTCTTCCTCCTGCTCCTTCATCTTCCTCCTCCTCCCGAGCCTTCATCCCCCTCCTCTGCCATCCTCTTCCTCCATCCCTCCTCCTCCTCTTCCCGCTCCTTCCTCCTCCTCCTCCTCCTCCCGAGCCTTCATCCCTTCATCCTCTCCATCCTCTTCCTCCTGCTCCTTCATCTTCCTCCTCCTCCCGAGCCTTCATCCCCCTCGGGGGGGGGGGGGGGGGGGATGGTCCCAAATCCCGCCCGAAACCCCCAAAAATCCGCCCTGAAAAACCCCAACACCGGCCCTAAAAACCCCGAATTTGCCTTCAAATCCCCCAAATCCCCCCCAACCCGACCCTGAAACCCCCAAATCCTCCAAAATCAGCCCTAAATCTCCCCAAAAAACGGCCCTAAAACCGCCCAATTTGCCTTAAAATCCCCAAAATCCCCCAAAACACGACCCTAAAACCCCCAAATCCTCCAAAATCAGCCCTAAATCTCCCAAAAACGGCCCTAAAAACGCCCAATTTGCCTTAAAATCCCCAAAATCCCCCCAAACCCGACCCTAAAAATCCAAAATCCTCCAAAATCAGCCCTAAATCTCCCAAAACCGGCCCTAAAAACACTAAATCCCCCCAAACTGGCTCCAAAACCCCAAAATTTCCCAAAACCAGCCCTAAAAACCCCAAATTTGCCTTAAATCCCCAAAATCCCCCAAACCTGGTCCTAAAACCCCAAAATCCCCCAAAATCAGCCCTAAATCCCCCCAAACCCGACCCTAAAAACCCAAAATCTCTCAAAATCAGCCCTAAATCCCCCAAAACTGGCCCGAAAAACCCCAAATTCCCCCAAACTGGCTCCAAAACCCCAAAATCTCCCAAACCCGGTCATAAACCCCCAAATTTGCCTTAAAATCCCCCAAATTCCCCCAAACCTGGCCCTAAAACTGCAAATCCTCCAACATCAGCCCTAAATCTCCCAAAACCATCCCTAAAAACCCCAAAATCCCCCAAACTGGCTCCAAAACCCCAAAATCCCCGAAAATCAGCCCCAAATCCCCCAAAACTGGCCCTAAAAGCCCAAAAATTGCCTAAAAACCCCCAAATTCCCCCAAACGGGCTCCAAAACCCCAAAATCCCCCCAAACTGGCCCTAAAAACCCCAAATTTGGCTTAAAATCCCTCAAATCCCCCAAACCCGACCCTAAAAACCCAAAATCCCCCAAAATCAGCCTTAAATCTCCCAAAACTGGCCCGAAAAACCCCAAATTCCCCCCAAACCGGCCCTACAACCCCAAAATCCCCCAAAATCAGCCTTAAATCTCCCAAAACTGGCCCGAAAAACCCCAAATTCCCCCCAAACCGGCCCTACAACCCCAAAATCCCCCAAAACCGGCCCTAAAACTCCCAAGTTTGCCTTAAAATCCCCCAAATTCCCCAAATCCGGCCCTAGAACCCCAAAATCCCCCAAAATCAGCCCTAAATCTCCGCAAATTGGCCCTAAAAACCCCAAAATCCCCCAAAACTGCTCCTAAAACCCCCAAATCTCACAAAATTCGCCCTAAAACCCCCAAAATCAGCCCAAAGTATCCAAAAATTGTCCCTAAACTACCCAAAACTGGCCCTAAAAGCCCAAAACCCCAAAACCAACCCTAAACCCCAAAATCTCCCAAACCCGGCCCTAAAAACCCCCAAATTGCCCCAAAATCAGCCCTAACATCCCAAAAATCAGCCCTAAAATGGCCCTAAAACCCCAACCACCAGCCCCAATCAGCCCTAAATTCCCAAAAATTGGCCCCAAACCCCTCAAATTTGTCCTAAATCCCCAAAACCCCTCAAAACCATCCCAAAACCCCTCAAAATAACCCAACCCCCCAAAAATTGGCCCTAAAACCCCCCAAAATCCCCCCAAATTTGCCCTAAAACCCCAAAAATCAGCCCTAAAATGGCCCTAAAACCCGCAACGGCCCAAACTCGGCCCTAAATACCCCAAAACTGGTCCTAAAACCCCCCAAAATCCCCTAAAAGCAGCCCTAAACACCCCAAATCCCCTAAAATTGGCCCAAAACCTCCCCAAATCAGCCTTAAAACCCCCAAATCCCCCCAATCAGCCCTAAAACCCCAAATGCCCCAAAACCAGCCCTAAATACCCAAAATTTGCCCTAAATCCGCCCCAAAATCAGCCCTAAACCTCCCAAATCCTCCAAAACCGACCCCAAAAACCCCAAATTTGGCCCTAAATTCTCCCAAAATCTTCCAAAACCGGCCTGAAACCACTCAAAACAACCCCAAAATAGGCCCAAGATCAGCCCTAAAACCCCAAAATTGTCCCTAAAAACCCCAAATTCCCAAAATCGGCTCTTAAAACCCCCAAAATTCCCCAAAATCGGCCCTAAATGAGCCTGAAATGGCCCCAAATTTGCCCCAAATTTCCCTGAATTGGTCCCAAATCAGCCCAGAGAGCCCCAAAATCCCCAAAATTTGGCCTTAAACCCCCCCAAATCCCCCAAATTCTTCTAAATCAGCCCTGGAACCCCCAAATTGAAGAAAATCCCCTGAAATTGGCCCAAAATCCCCCAAATCGGCCCCAAAAGCCCCAAATTGGTACCAAAACCGTCAAATTCCTTCTGAAAACCCCAAAATCGGCCCCAAAATCCCAAAATTTGCCCTAAAATCCCCAACGTTGGCCCGAACTTCCCAAAATTCACCTTAAACCCCCAAAAATTCACTTTAAACCCAAAAAAATTCACCCGAAACCCCAAAATTCACCTGAATTCCCTCAAAATTCACCTTAAATCCCCAAAAATTCACCTTAAACCCCAAAAAATTCACCTGAAAACCCCAAAATTCACCTGAACTTCCCAAAATTCACCTCAAAACCCCCAAAAATTCACCTTAAAACCCAAAAAATTCACCTTAAACTCCCAAAAATTTGACTTAAACCCCCAAAAATTGACCCAAATTCCCTCAAAATTCACCTTCAACCCCCAAGAATTCACTTTAAACCCAAAAAAATTCACCTGAAAACCCCAAAATTCACCAGAATTCCCTCAAAATTCACCTTCAACCCCCAAGAATTCACTTTAAACCCAAAAAAATTCACCTGAAAACCCCAAAATTCACCAGAATTCCCTCAAAATTCACCTTAAACCCTTAAAATTCACCTTAAAACCCCAAAAATTCACTTTAAACCCCAAAAAATTGACCTAAATTCCCTCAAAATTCACCTTAAACCCCCAAAAATTCACTTTAAACCCCCAAAAGTTCACCTGAAAACCCCAAAATTCACCCGAAACCCCAAAAATTCACCTGAATTCCCCCCAAAATTCACCCGAGCTTCCAAAAAAATTCACACGAATTCCCTCAAAATTCACCTTCAACCTCCCAAAATTTGCCTTAAACCCCCAAATTAAATCCCCAAATTCAATTTAATTCCCAAAAATTCACTTTAAACCCCCGAAATTCACCCAAATTCCCTCAAAATTCCCCCAAAACCCCAAAATTCCCCCCAAAATCCCCTCAGGGTTGGCCTGGACCTCCCCAGATCCGCCGGAACGCTCCAAAAATCGGCCCAAAACTCCCAAAAATCCTCCCAAAATCCGCCTGAAACCCCCCCAGAATTCCACCCCCCACCCCAATTCCTCCTTCCCTCCCCGAGTCCCCCTCAGGAATTCCCAAATTTCCCCAAAATTTGCCCAAAATTCCCTCAAAAAGGGGGTGGGGGGCGTCAGGGGGTCCTGAGGGGGTCCTGGGGGCCATTTTGGGCCTTTCCTCGGTGCTTTTGTGGCTCCCGAGGCCCCTCTTGGTGGTCCTGGGGAGCTCTGTGGTTTTGGGGGAGCCCGGGGGTCCTGGCTGTGGTTTTGGGGCTCCTGAGGGGCCTCTCAGGTGATTTTGGGGAGGGGTCCCGGGGGTCGTTTGGAGGCCATGGCGCTGCTCTCGATGGTTTCGGGGGTCTCGGGCGTCTCTCTGTGCCCCTTGGAGGTCTCTCTGTGGTCCTGGGGGTCTCTCTCGATGGTTTTGGGGTCTCTCTCTCCCTCTCGGGGGGTCTCTCTGTGGTCCTGGGGGTCTCTCTGCCCCCCTCTCTGTGGTTTTTGGGGTCTCTCTGCCCCCCTCTCTGTGGTTTTGGGGTCTCTCAGTCCCTCTCGGGGGTCTCTCTATGACCCTGGGGGTCTCTGCCCCCCTCTCTGTGTTTTTTGGGGTCTCTCTGGGCCTCTCCCGATGCTTTTTGGGGGGTCCCGGGGGTCGTTTGGGGCTCCTGGTGCTGCTCTCGATGGTTTTGGGGGTCTCGGGGGTCTCTCTGCTCCCCCCTCGATGGTTTTGGGGTCTCTCAGTCCCCCTCGGGGGGTCTCTCTATGACCCTGGGGGTCTCTCTGGGCCCCTCTCGATGGTTTTGGGGTCTCTCTGTGGTCCTGGGGGTCTCTCTCGATGGTTTTGGGGTCTCTCTCTCCCCCTCGGGGGTCTCCTCTATGATCCCGGTGCTCCCGGAGCGGTTTTGGGGGGTCCCGGGGATGTTTTGGGGGTCCCGAGGGGGTTTTGAGGGGTCCCGAGGGGGTTTTGAGGGGTCTCGAGGGGGTTTTGGGGGTCCCGGAGTGGTTTTGGGGGGTCCCGGGGGTGTTTTGGG
>NW_024358157.1:0-300 GCF_014805655.1 Passer montanus
TCCGGACTTTTCCCCCAAATTCCCCGCGGAAGGTTCCGGAACGTTCCTCACCCAGGGTGAGCTCCAGGCACAGCCCCTCCCCCTCCCGCGGGGGGCGGGGCAAGGCCACGCCCACGTGGAAGCGCTGCCCCCGCCGCACCACCAGGGGGCGCCAGGCGAACTCCTGGGTGTGGTGAGCGACGCGATTGGCCGAGGAGCCGGGGCGGAGCCCCACGGGAGCCAATAGGCCTGCGGGGAGAGGGGAGGGGGCGGGGCTTAGCCGCGGCGGCCATCTTGGGGCGGGAAATGGCGGCTCGGGGG
>NW_024358158.1:0-300 GCF_014805655.1 Passer montanus
AAGGACACTGGGAATACAGAATAAAGGAGCTGGGAGGCCCAGATTATGCTGTAAGTGTGGAATGTGTTGTACTGCATGGTGGTTCTGCTTACAAGTGAAGTGACTGCTGGGAAAAATACATTACATTCAGTTAGCCATGAGTGGCTTGGCCAGAGTTATTTTTATTCAGCCCCTAAAATGTTTGGCTGTGTTAGAAGAAAGTTTTAAACTGTGAACTCTGTTTATTTTTCAGAGGATTGGCCCGAAAATGTTAGATCATGAAGGGAAAGAGGTTCCAGGAAACAGAGGCTACAAATACTT
>NW_024358159.1:0-300 GCF_014805655.1 Passer montanus
AGCGCCGGGGGGGTCCCGGGGGGGCACAGGCAGCGGAAGGAGCCGGGGGTGTTGAGGCAGCGCCCGGGGCGGCACGGGGGGGGCACCCCCAAACACTCGTCCACGTCTGGGGGGGGAGAAATTTGGGGTTAAAAAGGGAAAATTTGGGGTTAATAAGGGAAAATTTGCGTTCAAATGGGGGAATTTGGGGGGAAATTCAGAATTGGGGCTGGGGGCCACCCCCAAGCACTCGTCCACGTCTGGGGGGCAAAATTTGGGGTGAAAAAGGGAAAAAATTTGGGGTTTTTAGGGGAAAATTTG
>NW_024358160.1:0-300 GCF_014805655.1 Passer montanus
CTCCTCCCGCTCCTCCTCGGGGTCCGGCAGGCGGTACTTGCGGCGGCGCAGGGGCTCGGTGAGGCTGCGGCGCGGGGGCCCCTGCGGCTCCTGGCACTCCTGGAAGTTCCTGTCCAGCAGCTCGGCCGCCTGGCGCCAGCCCGGGAAGCAGCGGGGGCCGCGCTCGCGGATCTCCGGCACGGCGTCGGGCACCAGCACCGCGCCGCTGGGCGCCAGCACCACCACGGCCGGCAGCGCCGACACCCCGAAACGCTGCGCCAGCTCCCTGCGGGACGGGGAACAGGGGGGAATATGGGGGAA
>NW_024358161.1:0-300 GCF_014805655.1 Passer montanus
CAAGAAAAAACCCCAAAAAATGGGGGGAAGCACAAAAAAAAACCCTGAAACTGGGGAGAGACACCAAAAAATCCCCCAAAAATGGGGGGAAGCACCAAAAAATACCTCAAAAAATGAGGAGAGGCACCAAAAACCACACAAAAATTGGAGAGAAGCACCAAAAAATAGGGGGCAACACCAAAAATACCTCAAAAATGAGGAAAGGCAACAAAAAATACCCCAAAAATGGGGGAAGGCACAAAAAAAACCCCAAAAAGTGGGGGAAACACGAAAAAAAAAACCCAAAAAATGGGGGGAGGC
>NW_024358162.1:0-300 GCF_014805655.1 Passer montanus
TTTTCCTACACCCCATTAGAAATCAACAAATCATATGCTGGAAGAGTGCTTCTTTGCCTCTGTATGCCAGTATGTTGTCAGTGGTAGACCTGGGACCAAATGCTTAGAATAAAGGTACAATAAATTCTCCAGCAGAGAGGAATTATGGAAGAATAATACACAAAGGTAATTATGATCAGTTAGGGGTTAGCTTCTGCTTAAAGCCAGTTGAACTTATGTTGCTTTCAAAATAATTTTTGTATTTTTTAATGTTAGCTATTGTAGAACAGGGTGGTTTTATTATCTAAGTAAACGTCTAAC
>NW_024358163.1:0-299 GCF_014805655.1 Passer montanus
TGGGAGGGACTGGGAGCACTGGGAGGGGAGTGAGAGGGGAGGGGGAATAGACTGGGAGGGACTGGGAATGGAATGGGAATGGACTGGGAGCACTGGGAGAGACTGGGATGGACTGGGATGGACTGGAAGCACTGGGAGTGAACTGGGAATTGACTGGGAATGAACTGGGAGGGACTGGGAGCACTGGGGGGAGACTGGGAGGGAACGGTGTCCCTGACCCGGGGGTCCATGGGGGTCTCAGGGGTCTCTCAGGGGGGTCCCTGACCGTGCCCCTCCCCAGGCCGTGACCCGTGGGGGTC
>NW_024358164.1:0-299 GCF_014805655.1 Passer montanus
TTTATTTCCCCTTTAAACCCCCATATCTCGGCCATTCTTTGTCCGATCGACTCCAAATTTTTTTCCCCAGAATCCCAAACTTTTCCTGGATATTTTCCGGAATTTTTGGGAATTTTGGGCTCTACCTGCGAAGAAGCAGAAGCGCCAGAACCCCAAAAATTCCATTTATTTCCCCTTCAAACCCCCATATCTTGGCCATTTTTTGTCCGATCGACCCCAAATTTTTTTTCCCCAAATCCCCAATTTTTCCCTGATATTTTCAGGAATTTCCGGGAATTTTGGGCTGTACCTGCGAAGAA
>NW_024358165.1:0-299 GCF_014805655.1 Passer montanus
AAAAAAAAAGTCTCTTACAAGAATAAAACATTATTTGGTTTAATTCATTCTACAGGAGAAAAGATCTTCTGAAAGCTGAACAGTGTTCCCAAGGCCACATGCACTGAAGGACTAAAATGTCCTATGGGCTTAAGGCTCACATTCTCGAAGATATCCAGGTGCATGCAATTCCTTTGGGATCCAGGCATTGGTATATTCCTAACACATCCCATACCTCCAAGCAGGGCCCTGTGTTTAATAGCTGTTGGTATTGCTCTGAGAGGACTATCACAATTATTCAACATCAGCTACATGTGCAC
>NW_024358166.1:0-299 GCF_014805655.1 Passer montanus
CGCGGCCGGGAGGGGGGGCGGCGCGCGTGCGCGAGCCGGCGGCGCCGGGCAGCGCGGAGCGGCCTCTTCCTCCCTCCCTTCTCCTCCTCCTTTTTCCTCCTCTTCCTCCTCCTCCTCCTCCTCCTCACCCCCGTCCCGGGAGCGCGCTCGGGCGCGTGCTGGCGGCGGCGGGGGCGCGCGCGGGCTCGGCGGGGGCGCAGCGCGGGGATTGTTCGCGCCGCCGCTCGGGGAAGCGGAACGCGGGGAGCGCTCCCCGCCGCGCCCCCGCTGCCTCCTCCTCCTCCTCCTCATCCTCCTCC
>NW_024358167.1:0-9880 GCF_014805655.1 Passer montanus
CTGCTGAGGGGTTTGTCCATTGGTTATTATTTTTTTTAATTCATGTTATTTTTTTTTCTCTCTTATGTTGTTTTTGCACATTTTAATTGTTTTTTTTCTCTGTTGAGTGTCACTGGATTTGGCCTGCCGTTTTCGTCTGTGCTTATTTTGGGATATTTTGTTGTCCATCCGTGTTGTATTCTCTGGCTTTGTTATGCCGTTAGTATGTAGTTTTTCATCTTATTTTACATGTGTCTCAGAGGGTGGTTTTTCATGACTTGCCATATGGAGTTTGCTGCTTGGTCTGTGCGCTAGGCGAGGTGCTCCTGTGTTTCTGCGAGCGGCCGTGCCATGGTCTGGAACGCCCAGTGCAAGATCCCATCCCACGTGCTCTGTGGGACAGCCCCAGGTGTTCATTTTCTATTCCCATCCCACATCCCTTCCTTCGGGTCAGGCACATGCTGCCTGACCCACAGCCCCATGTCACCCTGTGGCACACCAGAGCCATGGTGCCCTTTGCATGGAAGCGGCCTGTTGGTGTCCCACGCAGTCTTACCTCACCTAGCAGCGCATCAAGCTCCTCCCGGCTCAGCACAGGGTCCCCTCCTAGGGCTCCGTCCTCTGCCTGTGCATGGAGAGATATCCTGCCAGCTCCCTTGCTGCCCTCAGCCTGTTCACCTTTGCTCAGGGTTGCTACCCGTGTTCAGTCCGTTACCTGGCGTGGGCCCAGCTCGCGCTCCCCCAGTACAGCTTCACTGATTTGCCTCCATGTGGTGTCAGCCCGTCCCTCACCCTGCCTGACCCACCTCCACCTTCCTGCTCCCCTTAGGCCCCGCTCTTCCTCTCCCACCCTGCTCCTGGCACTGCTTGTGCTGACCTTGGCTGCTGGAAGCAGTTGTTCTCCAGCTGCTGCAGTGGTGCCCAGACCGCCTGTGTCCAGCGTGCCCGTGCAGGACATGCACAGCAGCAGCCCCCTGTACCATCAGGGGCGACACAGACCGTCAGGGCAGAACCCTCCAGGGAGGAACTAAGGCTGGGATGTGGGGCGTGATGGGGAACTCACCTGGGGTCCCCAGTGGGAGCAGGACAGTGGTGGGGAGTGGGGATCCGCGTGCAGCAGCGGCTGCAGACGCTCCCCTCCGCTCCCCCCGGCTGGGTGTCCCGTGCTGCCTCCCCCAGCATCTCGGGGGGTCTCTCCACAGGCAGATCCGCCTCCAGCAGCTGGCCTGGTTCAGTCACGTTCTCCACACAGGAGCCACATCGCCACGTGCCGCTGCACAGTGGGAGCAGAGCAGTGAGGGACGGCAAGGGGCACTGGCATCCCTGTGTGTCCCGGGACTCACCTCGGGACGTGGGGCAGCGGGGGCACCAGGCAGGCAAGGTGAAAGGCCCTGGGGCAGCCGTCACAGCAGATGAGCTCACCACCATCACCGCATGCTGCACACTCATCCTCGTTCTCCTGTTCCCGGGGGAGTGGGCAGGGGGTCACTGCCACCCTCACAGGCTGAAGCCGTGGCTGTCGCAAGGTCTTTCACCCCCCTTGCCCTCTCCCCCTGCATCACCCACCCTGCACCAAACATACCAATCCTTTCAGGGTGGTAAAATTGCCCCTGTTTTTTGGGGGTCGTAATATGGTGAACCCCTCGTAGCTAAACCCCGTGTTTCCTTTTCAAGGCCAGAGCAAATGGACATGCCAGGGGAATCCCAACAATTCCTCCTAGGGTCACATCCATGGCTCACCTGGTGGGGCACAGGGTCCTGGCTGTAGACAGTGGCTGCTTGCAGCTGGCCCTGAGGGTGCAGTTGGGGCTCCCTGTTCTGTTGGCAAGACAAGAAGGGGTTTGGAGAGGCACTGCTTGCACTGGGGACACCCCCAGGCCATGGCTATGATGCCATGCAGGAACATCCCCCTGCCAGAGCCTTGGCAGCTGCACAAGATGGGGGTGAAAACAAATGAGGGGGGTGTTTGTACACTTTGGCATGCCTTGGGCTGGGCTGGGGGCTTCAGGCTGTGGCTTCTGCTCCTGGCCTCTGGCTCCTCGCAGGCAGTTGGGGTATATGGCTTATCACCAGCTCTGCTGCCTGTCTTGGAGCTGTCTGCAAGGGAGGCCAGAGGCAGCTCCAGCTCCCCTTCCCCACCTCACCCTGCCTGAGGATGGCTCCTGAATTTGGGGACTAAACTGGGCAGGAGGTGGCTGGGCTGGGTTGTACGGCTGTACTTACTTGGGTCCAGCACGTGTTTAATGAGGATGCCCTCGATGGCCCCACGGCTGACGGGCACCTCGCCACCTGCCACAGCCACTGCTCTCTGCACCGAGGCAGCCACTGCCTGGAGAGCTGCGGACATGGGAGTGGTTCAGAGGGGTGGGCAGCCCCCTGCCCACGGCTGTGGGCAAACAGGGCACATAGGCAAAAGCTGCCCTGGGGGTTTCGGCACTCACCGCTGGCACGAGAGGTGCGGGGGGTATCTGTGCCCTCCGGCTTCTTCACAGTCTTTGCCTTCCCCAGGGGCCCTGCAGCATTGTGAGGATGGGTGTCGGGGGGCACACCACAATACCTCGGGGACAGCACCCTGCCCATCTCCATCCTGCTCTGGGTCTCCATACCAGGACTGGCGCCGTGCCGTGGAGCGGGCTGTGCCGCCCGGGCCTTGTCCCGCTCCTCAGGGGCTTTCCTCTTGCCTTGGGGTCTGTGTGGGGCCGGTGCTGTGGGGCTTGGGGAGAGACGCCTTCCACGGCGCTGCCGCCCCAGCTCCACCTCTGCAAGAACAACAGGGACTGGGAGAGGCCAGCACCCTGGCTGTCACCCCTGGCCACTGCCGGCCCGCGGGGGTGCCAGTCCCAGCTGAGCCCCTGCTACCTCTGGGCAAGGCGCCGCGGAGAGGCCGGAGCCGGGAGTACCGCTCCAGGTTGTAGTCCTTGAAGAGGACGGCCCAGAAGTCTCGCACGGCGGCTGCGTCGCGGCCCAGCAGCCAGGTGAGCAGCGCGTGGAAAGCGCGGTGGGAGCCCTCCCGCTCCGCCCGGCTCAGCGTCTCCTGCCGGGCACAGCACGGCCCGCGGGCTGCCCTCAGCCCTCCGGCCCCAGCCCCAGGACGCGGCCGCCCCGTCCTGCTCCGCAGCCTCACCTTGAAGATGTGGTCAGGGACGACATCGTGGTCAGCCAGGCCGTGCAGCAGCGGGAAGACGTCGTCCACTGCCATGGCGATCTCGGTGCGGTGCAGTTTCAGCAGGCGCCGCAGGTCCCCGTCGCTGCCCGGGCCCGCCATGGCCGGGGCGCTGCCGGGGCCCGCAGCCGCCCGTGCTCGCCCCTTTAATAGCCCTCGGCCGCGGCACCAGGAACCCGCAGCTCCACTCATCTCTGTACGAGGCCGTAACCCGAGCCCGTCCCTCCCGCGCGGGCCTGTCCCACACCCCAGCCCCGGGCTTGAGGTCAGGCACCTCCCCGGCTCCGGGCGGCTGTGCCCCGGTGAAGGACACCCAGCCCGCGGGGACCACCCCGGGGGGACCAGGGAGAGGGGGTCAGTGAGGTCCTGGCGAGGGACCCCCACCTCTCTCATGTCTGCGGTCACCCACGCATGCCCCAAAATTTCTGGACTTTCCGCAGGACCTGCTTCTCTCATCCAGAAACTCGTCTGCAGGGGCGTGTGGGAAGTAAGGGCCCAGCAGCTGGGGGTGTGACAGCAGCAAGAGAGTCAGGGTGCCTTTGAATGTGTCCTCCCCCCACACTGCTCACTTCCCTTCCCAGCATCTCTCATGGACAATGTGGTATGTCTCAAAATAGAAACACAGGGTACTGCAGGAGGAACTGTCTGGGTACTCACATAATGAATGCATTTCAGAGACAGAGGAGCCAAGCTGTGAGTGATTTTGGGGACATTGGCCTGCAAAAGGGTATAAAATGCTGCTGGAGACTGGGCCAGTTCAGCAAACTGGTCTCCTGCAGGCCGCTTCTGTGGGGCAGTAGGAAGCACACAAAGAAACTCCACAAAAGGTGTTTTGGGGTACAACTGAGGATGCTGAACAAGAAAACCTCTTGCCAGAGCCTTGGCAGTGCCATGAGTGTGCCCAGGGAATACCTGGGGAGGTGCAGCCCACAGCTCTGTCAATACCCACTCCCCAAAACTGAGCATAAACTGAGCTGGAAAAATCTTGGAGCCAGGGAGAAGCTGGCTCCTTGAAAGCATCTGGCATAGAAAAGTCTGGGGGCCTGGCTGCTCTGTACCAGGTAGCTGGGAAAGAGAAAGCTCAACAGCTCCTGCCCCAACTCCCAGACATTTGGATTTCCCCAGGATCAATTTCCAGCCTCCCTCCCTCTGGAGGTGTGTCTGGGCTGCCCAGCAGGCTCTGCCAGGGCTGCTGTGGCTGTGCACAGCTGTCCCCAGGCCCCAGAGCAAACCCTGACCTGAGCAGGACCAGAGCGCCGTGCAAGAGGGGACGCTGCTGGGCAGCACAAAGGGGTACAGGGAGGAACTTTCATTGCTGTGCCTTAAAAGAATGGAGCAGTAAGTGCTGGCTCCAAAGCTGTGCCAGGAGGAAGCATCTGCTGTCAAGAAACTCAGGAAGAATAACAAGACAACACCCTTAGTGAGAGCAGGAAATACCCTTGCACGTGTCTGGTTAATAAATTAGTGTGGTTGCACTTGGAAAGGCTCGCCCTGCAGCTCCTTTAACATCCAGGGGGGTTTTTCCTGTGGGGGCAGTGAGAGCCATAGGCTGGGGGTAGGGCAGGTGTCATGCCGGGTTCCTGTGCCCCACACCAGGATTTCTGTGCCATGCATCCCCCCCAGGGGAAAAATAAATGTGGATGTCAGGTAACACAGGAGGTTCCCCTCCCCTCCTGGAGCTCTGCCCAAGCCCGGCCACTGGTGCTGAGCACAAGCACAGTTGTGACACAGCCTCACAGGTCTGCTCCTTTCTTCCCAGGAACACTTTTCCCCAGTATCCCACCCGCAGTGCCACAATTTATCACTATCACCCTGTGTTGTCTGGCACAGCTGGTCTTGTGGGGAGGCACTGCCCAACACTCTGTGAGCCATATGCCCACAGAGTTCAGCTTGGACTTGTTTTAAATTCCAGCTTTGTGACTCTTTCTGTGCTGAGTCACAGACGTTGTTTTCCACATCCAGCCCACTCAGTAGTGCCATGATTTGCATTTTGGATTGTTTTCTTTGTGTTCCTTCCCCTTTCCGAGAGGGGCGGGAGGCAGAGCAGTGGCCATGAGAGGCACATCCATGCTGGGAGATCAGGCTGGTGTTTCTGTACCTCGCTCTGGCTGGCCTGGGCAGCTCTAAGGAACTTGTAAAGGCTGCAAAGAGACAGCTTCTTCCTGGGGCTGGCATGTGCCCTGCCTGGCTGTCAGGGCCCCAGTTTGGGACGCAGGGCTTTCAGGATGCCCTCTCCTTTCTATTGCTCCCCCTGTAGAAACCAGAAGGACTCAGGGGGTGAAGGTTTGCAATGTTCCTCCCCAAATACCCAGTAAAATCAGTGACTCAGCATCCAGCACAAGTATTTGTAGCCCCTGGGATGCACCTCAATTTCTTCCTGCAAAAGCCATTGATGCAAACATGCCCCTTCCACCATTTCCTCCTTTCCAATTTCCCTTCCTTGCTGAAGTCCTGTGGTGCAAACCATCGCTGTGTCTCTCTTGGACCAACTGCCCCTCATCTCAAACAAGATCCCTGAACCACAGTCAGGAGAACAGGCAGCACTGGAACACTCATGCATGGGATCACACCAGGAAGGCCCCACCTTTGTCTCCGATTCCAATCCCACCACGCCTGAGGCACACAGAGTCCTCATTAAACACTGCCACCATGTGCAGAGACTTTAATCCTCTCCCCTTACCTTCAGCTGCTCCAGGTTCCAGCATCTTTGAAAGAAGGGCTCCATGTGGGCCTCTGTGCCAGATTCCCATTTCTTGCAGCTTCCCTACCACCGCCCCACACGGTCTGGACAGGAGCAACTCCACCTGCATGCAACCCAGCTGCTCCTGCAAGGCCTGGGAAGGAGAGCTGAAGCAGAGATTTACTTTAGCTTCAGTTTCCTCTTTCCTCCCCCTTTAGAAAGAAGAAACAAAAGCCCAGAAGTATGTTATATTAATTTATTTGGGACACACCAAAAAGGAAAGTCAACAACTGTTAACGTACAAAAGTACAGAATCCTGGGACAAGATTTACTGTCCTGATTAAAAAGGCACCATGGTCCCAAAGAAGAGTAATCAGAATACATGATTTAGAAATTTTCCCCCTGTTGCAGCAGAAACAGAGCCAGGCTTTGGCTCTATCCACAGTCAAACCCAGTTAAAAAAAACCCAAATATGATTTTAATGTGATAAACTCTGCTCAGCCTGTACAGGATGTCGTGAAAAGAATCACAGCCTAGAAGTTGGTCAGATTTTTTTTTGTCTTATTTTGAAAGAGTGAAGGTGATTAATCACTAAATAGGCAACAAGGAAGACAGCAGAATGCTGACACCTGTGGCTTGACTTTCTGTCAGATACATCAGTTCAACTGAGACCAGCAGGCTGAGTGTGGGGCTTCTGAATGAAATGTAATTCCCTGTGGTAGACAGGAAGTCAAATTTGACAACCTTAAATTCCCTGAATCCCTGAAAATCATAAAGCACTATACAGCTGTGTTCCATATCCGAGCCAACCCAAATGGATTTGCTTTACACACAAGCATTTATACTGTCAGCTATATCTGTAATAAAAAGGGGGCTTACAGCAGTTATTAAAAAACTTTACTTTGGCGAGGTCCGAGCTTGGCTATATTCCCTGCTGAAACAGAGCTGCTGGTGTAGAGACCCAGTGAGAGGCTCAATCCAGCACCTCCTGGCTGGAAGGCAAATAGTTTAAACGTGACATAATTTGCATGGGGAGGTCAGTGAAGCATGTCAGAGAGAGGAGATGGAGGGAGGCTCAAGGGTGCTGCTACCAAACCTGCAGAACTACGAGTGGTGCAGAGCACGCGGCGGGCACTAAATACTTTGGAGCGACTTACCATGAAGAGCTTGTCAGAGACACAGAGCAAGGACCCCGGCAGCAAGGAGCACGGTCCCTGAGAAGGGACACGCAGCTCACAGCCACACAGATCTGTGCCAGGTGGCCGAGGCTGGAGCCTGCCTGGGCAGCCCAGCCGGGGCCGCCGTGTCCCAGGGGACCGGCAGCTGCTCTGGGTTTCATTCCTCCTTTGGCACAGGACTTCAAAGCAGTCCGAGGACTGATTCATCAAAAGTAAATGAACTGTCAAAATTATTCGTACATGCATTTATTGTTAAAGGGAGCAAAAGCCAAAGAATGAAAGAGCACGAGTTAACGTCAGTAAATGATGTGCAGGACGGAGAGGAAAGAAACGGGGAAAAGCTGAGATACTGGAGTGGGGAAACCAACATTCACACTGGAAGGTAAATTTTAAAACCAGGCAAGTTTGCGCTCTTTCTACCACAGATCTTTTGTGGACAAATAGAGACTTGGGGGTTTTCCATTTTCAGTGTCGTCTGGCAAGGTTTGGGCATCTCACCAGAGAGATCTCCAGCACTGGGTTTCACTGGAAGTTCAAGTCTCTCACCTTTAAAAACCAGTAAAGCAACTCTTAACTAAAAAAGTCACAGATACGTCACTGCTCAGGATGTACGTGGGCAAGAGGGTCACGCTTTGTTCAAACAACCTCCGGGTGGAAAACTACCATCTCCCCCCTGCTGGTCTACATGCACCACCTCGGGGTGGAAGAGCAAGCCCAGATCTGGGTGCCTGCTGCTGTGAACACCACAGCTACACCTGGGAAGGCTTATTCTTCCCTATGTCCTATAAAGGCAGTATAACAGCTTATAAAATTACTCTCATCTTAAAACTAAATAATGCAATTTGCATTTTTCCTATGTTAACCCCCTCCCCCCCAAAGATAAAACATTACCACTTCATTTAGGATTCACACCCCAGATCCTATATTAGGGACTTCATGATAAAACTCATCCAGTTACAGGAAGGTTTATCCTGATCGAGGAAACGTTGGTAAAATAGAATCTAGAATAAAACATTCAGAATCACCAATGCTTTAGCAGCCAAAGCACTCCACTGTCTTCTGCTCTCTGCCTGCTCCTCAAGCAGGAGAGCAGTCCCTTTCCAAAAGCACAGCATGCCTCTCCGGGGCTGGTGACACACGCTGCAAACCCACTTCCTTCCTGCAGAAACGCCAGCTCCCGCAGGAAGAGGCCACGCATCTTTCACCCCCACTGCAGCCAGGGCTCTTCAGCACAGGGATCTTCTGTTAGCAACAAGTCCAAGTTATCACCTGCAGTAAATCTGTGTCCTGATTCACGCTGTCAGGCCGCCGCTGGCTCAGAAACACCGAGAGACTTCCAAACCCCACGGATGCAGACAGGACCTTGGAAGAAGAGGCTTATGTGCTACGTAACCTTGGATCATCCTCTGCATTCGAGCCTTGGCATCGCTGGCTGCTGACAGCTCATCCTTCCAAATCCATTTGGTTTAGTCCTTGCTGTCACTGTCATCATCCCAGCCCTCTTCCCTGGAGGCAGCATGTTCCTGAGCTCTGGCTTGAGGATCTACAACAATCACTTCCAATGGATGGTGGGATTTCAAACTTGCCTAACGTGTGCATTGCCACCTCGTACTCCAGCAGCTCTGCCCGCTCTCCGCGGCGGGCGCTAGCAGTTTTTCACCTTTTCCACAGTCTCGTAGAAGCCAGGCCTGACCCTGCGGATGCTCATCCGTATGTGCTCGCCCTCCAGGGGCAGGTCAGTGCCGCCGCCGGCCGCGGTGCAGCGGCGCTTCCGCCGGCCCCGCAGCGAGAAGGCCGGGGCGCCGCCGTTCTCCTCCTCCGCAGGGCACAGCTCATCCACGCTCGTGCCCTCATCCGACTGCTCCTCGCCCTTGCACTTCATCTCCTTCGCCTTGCTGCTCTCCTTCTCTTCCCTGGCGAGCTTCCTGAAGTGCTCCAGACACTGTATCTTCTGCCTTCTCTCCATCGTCTTCAACTCCTGCTTCTCTGTGAAATCCTCGTAGTACATTTTTCTCTCGTTCCTCTGATCTTCCAGAAACTTCCACTCGATGCTGGTCATTTTTATCCCACTGTACTCCTCCAGTTTATCCCTCATCTGTGTGTCTGTACAAAACACGTCAAAGAGCTTCTCTGAACTCTCGTTGAACCTGTCGGCTCGCTCGGAAAAAGCCTGGTTCTGTCTCTGCTTCCTGGTCTGGTACAATCGGGTGAACTCCTCGTACATTTTGAGGATGAGTTTCTTTATGTTCTGCGTGGCAATGGTGTGCAGGTTGCAGACCAGCCAGTGTTCCTGCAGGTGCTCTGCGAGCAGCTGGGCCGCGTCCTCCTTGGAGCGCTGGGCCTGGCCGGCCCTCTTGGGCTGCAGCAGGTACAGCATGTTCTGCACCACATCCTTCTTGGTGGGCAGCACGCCCTGCGCGAAGCCCGAAGACTCCACGTACTCCACAGTCCCCAGGGTCTTCCGTGCCCTCACCTCGGTGTCCAGTGATTCCATCACTGCTCGCTCGTTCTGTGGTTACGACATAATCTGAAAGACAGGAGGAAAAGAGAGAAATGTGTCAAACGAGGCAGTTTTTTCCACGCAGCAGAAACACGGCGATGTAAGGCGCGCTGAGGCCAATGGGACGCGGGGCTCTGCGGCGCTCCGCCGCCGTTGGACGGCTGCGCTAGCCCAGCCCATCCCAGCCCCTGTTCCGCGAGCCTATCGCTCCTCGGAGCGGCTCCCAGAGCCTAATACGGCGCGTCTGGGTGCGGGAATTCGGCTTTAATCGAGTTTTGCACTCCGCTGCGTCAGTTACCGCCAGGCAGGCGCGCCGGGGCCGCAGCGCCGGCCCGGCCGTGCCCTGCCCGCGGCTCCGCCCGCCCGACCCCGCGACAGCG